>NW_024082706.1:89076-113894 GCF_003009895.1 Hyaena hyaena
ATGTTTGCACGTATAGGAGGATTAGGAGGAACTTGACGGAGGAACAAGGGGGAGAAGAAGGGCGGAAATGGTGGGGGAAAGGGAGAGAGGCAAACCATGAGAGACTCTTGAATGCTGACAAAAACTGAGGACTGATGGATGTGGGGGGGAGGAGGGATGGGCATGGAGGAGGGCACTTTGGGGATGAGCACTGAGTGTTATGTAGAAACTAATTTGACAATAAACTATTTGTAAAAAAAAATAAATAAATAAAATAAAAAATAAAAAAAAGGAGTCTGTGAGCATGAGGAATGTCAGAAAAAAACAAAAATATTTTGTGAACTGATACATAGATTTGCAGTGTCAGTAAATTCACATTAATTTAGAATCATTAAGCAGAAGTGAAATCTCCAAAATATAGAAATGTTAGCGTTATTTTAAGCACATATATGTAATGTATTATATAATTAAACTACTTCCAACAGGACTCTGTGAACCACTCCAGTTGCTATATTAATGAAACTTTTCTACTTTTTAACATTAATCACATGTGGGTGACTGTTGTTCAAGTGGTTTCATAATATAGGAAAACAATTAATTTCTTTGAGATTTTGAGGACAATGCTGGCCTGCCTTTATTAGTAATCTGCCGAAGGAGTAATTATTTTCTACAGATGGTAGAGAATTTCCAACTAATAGACCCTGTTCAAGGAAGAACAGATTTCAAATTAAGAAAACTGTGGTTTATTAGAATACTTATTCCATCTCCAACATTATCTGTTTCTGGAGGAATGGATTTCAGATTCCATCATGACAATTACTAATGTAAGGCTGAATTCTCCCAACTTGTGAAAAAAGAGTTTGAAAATGTGGGATCCTGCAAAAGCAATGGTGTCTCTGCCAACGTGGAGATTTCCCAGTGCTGATCCCTTTCCCTGAACAGGCTCTTCTCCAGAACACTTGAGATTTCTCCTTCAGAGTCCCTTCAAAATCATCCCATCTTTTTTATTTAATATTTCACTAATATATAGTCTCTTGTCCCTCCTGGGGGCTACCCCCCCACCTCCTCCAAAGACTTCTGGGTATTTCCCCCTAAACACAATTCTGATCTTGATATCCCTCTCTTTAGAAATCTTCAGTGGTCCCCATTGTCTGAGGTATAAAGGTCAAGTTCATGAACAGTAAATGAACACAGGTTGAATAACATAGTTATAAAGTTGTATAGTAAAGTAAAAAAAATAAAATGCCCTTTTTTCGTGATTTTGCCATGTGTTAATATTCTCATCTGTTGAAATGGGATACCTATGTTATCTGCATTTCAAAATAATTGGGAATGTTAATTAAAAACATGAAAGTGAAGTTGTCCTTAACATTTTAGTGTAAAACTCTAAACACATGCAGGGTATCATTGTATGTCTGTAAGCCTAGTAGCCTGTTGACTTTTCTGCTTAGCAAAGTTCTGATAGTTTCTCCGGTTGCTAGATATAACATGAGGTGACACACTTCCTTCACTGGTCCTTAATTTCTGTTCTGCCACAGAGGTAAATAAGCTAAAGTCAGACACACTTAGCCCCTTGCTGTGAAAACCATTATTATTCTTTCACATAATTATCATGCTTACAGATTTTGTAATTCTTCCCTTGCATCTGACATTTTGCTTGGTACTCTGTATCCAATTTTTGTGTAAATCAATTCAATTTAATCTCACCATCAGCCTCTTGAAACAACTATTTCAAGACACCAGGCTTCAAAGTCTCTCACTCTCTGCCCTCTCTGACTCTTCACTTGGTATTTCCAACATTCATATGGTCTCTTTGGAGATCACTGCATAAAAGAAAGGATGCAAAAGGCCATAAGGAAACATTCCAAGATGCTTGTAAACCTAATTTTCTGGGTCCTTACTAAGAGTCACATTTATAAAATGTTCACTAATAAAAGCTCAGTAACCTATAAGAGTGCATTAAACTTAATCCTCTGTGGACTTTTCTATTAGACTGAACTCCAATTTGATTAGGCATAGGACATCCCAGGACATTAAAGTTGTCTAAAATGGATTGGGCGTGCGCGCACACACACACGCACGCGCACACACACACACACACACACACACACAATCTAGCTCTTTGAAAACGACTGCAGAGCACATGTGGCCAAGGTTTCTTAAGGTCTGAACTTGATAGCTTTCACCTTCTGCATTTATGTGGATTCTCACGTGGCAGGTAATTTTGTTGTGTTTTAGTTTTCCCCACCCAAGGAAAAAAGATGGAAGGAAGACAGGAAAGGAGGGGAAGACAAGACAAGAAGAAATAAAAAAGGAAAGAAAATGGACAATGTGTAAATGATAACAATTTTTTTTACATGCCAGAGAGTGAATGGGAGTAAAGAAAGCATCCCTTGGAAAGGCCAAGTCCAATGCCTCCCATCTGTCGCCCACTAAAAGGATGGCTTAAGCAGTCATTCACTGCTTGAGTTCCCTCCAGTTCTGATTTTCAGTGATATTAATGAGAAAGAGCTGCTTCTCTGTGGCTGAGGAATATGATAAAATAACAATAAAATACTGTGTTAACACACATATTTGTGAATTAGCATGAGCCAACCTTGCTTTTGCATTAAGGCTCAGAGTAGTTCATCCTGGTTTAAAATTTATTGAAAGGCAAACACTTAACCTTTGCTCCCTTCCATTCTCTGTGCAGAGTTATTTGGTAATTAGGCTAGAAGCATCTACATAATATATGTCTAGACTCTGTAATGTTCTCTTTCTGTGGTTGCTGCTGGCACTTTACATTGCATTACAGAGTAATGACAAAATACGAGTTGTGTTAAGATTTTTGACCGAAGACATGAAGTATAATTTTCAAAGGAAGGAGGAAGTTAGGACCCTCTTTCAAAAAGGCCTTAGTAGGTACATCTTAAAATACATATTATTAATTGTTTTGGTCTTTGTATTTGGATAATATATTAAAAGGGAAATACAGTGATAAAAATCATTATCATTTAGATAAAGTATGTTTCCCCCTCAAAGATTATTGAAAGTTATTCTTTTTTTTAACTCACCTGAATGACACCATGAACAAAGAAACAGAAATCAATAAACAAAGAAAGAAAAGTGAGAGCCCACTGTGTTGCATTATAAAACATAATCTACATCTCAACAGGAGTACATTAATTTAGAAGAAAATTAGCAAGGTTCTGTTAACAGAATAATGAATAGTTTCCGAGGTTTACTGTCTCAAAAAGCCCTAATTGTGTTCATTAATACCCAACTCAATATTACAGTGGGAAAACTAAATGTGAACAAAGCAATAATGTGCCTTATACTCTCAGAAACCTGCACTAATGCTTGCTACCCCTTACATTGACTTCAGAATGTCCCGTCTTAATTACTATTGCAATCTGATGAATATGACAGTGTCAAGGACATGCACTGATTTGAAATATGATTTTCTAGGGATGTACGGGAAAAGGTTGAGAAGAATATATGTGATCTTACAGCTCAAGACAGAGTTATGGAGAATAAAACAAGGTAGTGTAATGGAGGAATTTATAACATGTAGTGTAGATTTAAATCGGTGGTATCCCCAAAATGAACAAGATTCTCAGCTCTCAGAGAAACACTGAATTTATACAATTTAGTGGGAAAACAAAATCAGTCAAAATGGTAATTTGGAAACGTGTAGACAAAATGTCCAGATGAGTGACTGGTGTTTTTCCCTTCTCAAACTGGTGTTTTTGGCAATATTAGACTCAATATTGATGTCTGTGTTCTGGGGGAAATAAGTTTCTCTGTTGCAATTTTTCATTTTTAATAATATTAGTTCAAATTTCTCCAGTGCCTCTCATTCCATTAGCTCAAAGCACTTTTCAAACCACTAATGAATTACACTTGCTGACATTCTAGCAAAGCAGAAAGCATCCCATCCATTTCCATAGCAAAAGCTTCACTTCAAGCAGCACCAGCCCTTAGAGAATAGCCACAATTAAAATATATATATATATATATATATATATATATATATATATAGTTATTTTCCCACTTCCCATTTTATCTCCTACCTCACAGGTAAATCTGAGGCATTGAGAAGTTTAACAAGATCACCCAAAACGGAAGAGTTCAGACCTTCAATCCCCACTAATTTTGGTCTGCCCTACATCTTAAATTATCCACCAGAAATTGATCCAATCAGTTTCCAGAACTCTCCATGGGAGGGCAAAGGAAAAAAGAGAAACACCCCCAAATCTAGTCTCCAACCACGAGGCATCTCCATTATCTTTTCAGCCTTCATCAGCCTGAAACATAAAGCACTGAAAAGGACAGGTTAGGTGACAAAAGTTATTTCCCAAAACGGAGTGAATCATTAACAACATCATCTATTATACTGTGAGAGAGAAAGCAATTGCCAAAGAGAACCACGTTAATTTCAGGTCCATTTAAATTCCAAGTCACTTCTTTAGAGAAATCCATCCCAAGTGAGTCCTTTTGGGTTTATAAACAAACAAATGAGATGAGATGAAAGCAACTGAATGAGTCTATTTGTTCTCATGTCAAACAATCAAATATGATAAGTTCTACAGTTATCATTTCTGCAACTACTATTTTTGAAACTTTTCACCAAGGGTAAAGGATGACTTTTATCTTTTCTCCATCTACAGTATTGGCCAGATTAAAATATGTAAAATAATCATGATATTCTCACCTGTGACTTGCCTTCCACAATACTGCATTTGGGTCCTTAACTGCATGTTTCTATGTCTTGAAAATTAGACGCTTGGGTTCTTTTTAAAGCATGCCATCCTTCCACTTTTCCTATGGGCCCAAGGAGTTGGAAGAGCCCGACATCCCGAAAGACACGGTTGTGGCTCCACGACCCAAAGAATGGCACAGCTGCACAGGCAAAAATGGGCTGGCCGGAGAGCTTTATATTAAACTCGGAGGTCCTACTATCCCTGCTTTGTGCAAAGTGAAACAGGAGGGAAGAGCAGCGCAAGTGGACTCAGCAGGAAAGTGAAACTATTTTCTAGTGTCTTCTGAGTGAGAACTTCATGCAGGATTGTAGCACTATCTTATAAAATATCAAATTATCCCACATTTTCATCATCAAATGGTTGTTCAAGTGTCTTCCCAAGTCAAACCTAAAACCTATGGAAATTAAACCATAACATAGTAAAATCAGTACCAAAAAGACTTCCGAGTCTGCAGTGACAATGAAAGGTCTCCTGTACAGTCCGTCTGGATGTATGGAGTGTGTTTCAAAATACACACTAGAAACACAATGAGTTAGGACACACATTTCCTAAGCTTCCACAGAAACCTGTAGTTACCCCTCGGCAACGCCAGATGGCCTTCCACCTCCAAGTGTTCCCCTAGATTTTCCCCCACATTAAGGAAAAGTGACAGATACTCAGAATGCTGCAATAAATACTAAATATAAGTGTGTTGTAAGCATTTTTAGATAAGTATCTCAGCAAAATTTAAAGCTATCAAAAGGCAAAGACTACTTGTAATTTTTTTTCTAAAGGGCTCAGGATATTAGTGTATTGATGTAATTCTATTTCATCATTGATATCCATAACAATTTCCTTTGGAAATAGAAAAATGGATATTACTCTTTCTTTTTGACTAATAGTGATCAATGAGATACATAGGAATCAAATTATGCTAGAAGTCATTGGAAAAATAAAAAAAGAATTTGGAAGAATAGAAATCACTCAAATCTTTGAAACCTAAGTAAAAATTGGATAAAATATAAATTAATAAAGTCACCAATATGTCATTTTCTATCTTCATTGTGAAATTACTTTTCAAAAGAAGATCAGTCTCAGGTCTCAGGCAATATATGTTAAGATCCCAGAATAAAACATACCTTATACGTTTTATTCTATACTCCTAAGCCCTCCCTTTGTTTTTGTTCTTTAGATGTGACTAACTCTGGAGTATATGCACTTGTGACACTTTATTCAAGATGGAGAGCACCAGAAACTGAGACACTTCTGTTCCTATGTAGCTCAGACTCAACAAGAATAAACAGAGCATATTAATACAGAGACAAGATGAATTTACCTTGAAACATTTCCATTCATGCTACTGAAGAAGTGAAATGCATCTTCAAATAACCCACTTGGCACACACTCCTTGATAAAGGGCATGAACTAGATTTCTTCAGTTTCCCATAGTTGTCTCAGGTAGTTAAAATGATGTCAGTAACTACTTTCTGTCACCAGTAATGGTTATTGATTTTTGTTTGAGTGTTGGGTGTTACTTAAGGATGGCTGAATTACCCAATAGAAGAAAACAATTGGTGGCATTAAATTGGTATTCAATGTGTAAATTTTGCATCTTCACCAAAGTTGGCTTCCATTTTGCCAAGATCTTCACTGTCTGTATATATCTGTGTAACATAGTCCCAAAAATGCCACAGTTACCTCCTCATCTGAGTGCTTCCAAAGGGCAGGGACCACATCTTTTCTGCACTATATTTCCCATAAGACATAGCACAGTGTCTTGAATCAGTTTGAGATCAGAAAATATAGGTAAACAAGCAAATTTGGCATGTTAAATAAACTTATTGACATCAAATCAAGAAAAAAGTGTATTTTATCTAAGTGTTCGACATAGTCCTGGATAGATTTCATCAACTGGCTGAGATAGGAGTCATTCCCCATCAGGAGTTCTGGGCTCCAGCCACCGTACCATGGCTACAGAAAGGCTTTGCTGGAGCTACACAGCATGTAACATGCAAGTAGGATCTAGAAGAGTCTAATGGAACTAGTAAAAATTAACCCAAAAGACCTGATCCCTGTATCACATAGGATAGGGATATACATGTGATATATGTATACCAAGCCTTGAAAGCTCATGGAACTTTTACATTAACCTGCTTTACACACCTCAGTAAGTATCCCTAATTCCTGAAGATAAGCTACCTGGCCTGACAATGATGAATTTCTCCTGTTTCTGCTCCACCTGAATAAGCACAGAGGTGATAAAACAAAAAGTAAGAATCATAGAATCATAGAGAGGGGAGATAGGGCTGAACCAGCTGCTCATTTATTTTCCTCATCCTCCACAGGCAACAATAATGCCTTCCCCCAACATCAGTAAACAGGGGAGAAGATAGGAGTGTAAGGCCTAAGAGCTATTACTTCCACAAGTAACAAAAAAGACATTTTTCTGACTTTTTGGGTGAGTTAGGGCCTGGGGTTTAAAAGTATCCAGCCAGGGGCCCATGGGTAGCTCAGTTGGTTAACCATCTGACTTTGGCTGAGATCATTTCACAGCTGGTGGGTTTGAGCCCCTCATCAGGTTCTGTGCTGACAGCTCAGAACCTGGAGTCTGCTTTGAATTCTGTATCTCCCTCTCTCTCTGCCCCCCACCCCCCTCTCACACTCTGTCTCTCTCTCTCTCAAAAATAAACATTAAAAAATAATTTAAGAAAATAAAATAATGGTGATGGGCAAGGTGGATAACTACCAACATAGAATTTTATATCCAGTAAAAATATACTTTTCCAAACAAGCAAAACTAAATGATGCTTTTCACCAGTAGATATGCACAAAAGGAATTATTAAATACTTCAGGCCATAGGAAGACAGTCCCAGACAAAAACTTGGATTTCAGGAAAAATGAAGAGCAACTGGAAGAGTAAAAATGTGGATAAATCTACATAAATACTGATTATATGAAATCAGTATTTTGGATTAGAATGCAAATATAATGTAAGTACTTTCTCTCTCAAAAACAAATAAACATTTAAAAAATTTAAGGCCATAGCATCTAATTTAAGAAATGGTTTCTTCGTCCTAGTTACTATCCCATTAAAATTAAGGAAAATTATCTGGAGCGCAGAACATCAAAATTGAAACATCTTTAAGTTTCTTCATCAAGAACTCAATTTGCCCGTAGCCTCAAAAATCATCTTCCCTTCCTCCCTCCCTTCTCTCTTGCCTTGTTCCCTCTTCCTCTTTTCCTACCTCTCCCTTCATTTGTTCTATGTTTCCCTTTCTCCACTCTCCTTCCTTCATTCTTCCTTCCTATCTTTTTGTGCAAACGTCCCTTTATGTGCTCCCTAATTCTCTATTATTCTACACTTGCTCCAAAGTCTCTCTCACATCCAAACAAAACCAAACAAACCCTCTTCCAGATTTTTAAAGTGGAACAACCTGTTAGCAAACAAGTGTGTGACTTTCTCACTTTTGAATGGTGACACTGAGTCACAGAAGACATGCATCTTCAGCTCTTCTTGTCAATGTCAATGTATCTTTCATTGCGGACTTAATAGTTTTGCTCCTATCAGGATTATGTGAGAGTTTCTGTTTTTCTTGGTGTGGGCCAACCAAGATGGATTGTTCACTTTGTTAATTTTTGCCAGTCTGATGGGCATATAATGACATCCAATAATTTAATTTGCATGACCTTGATTGTTAAAGAATTTGAGCTCTTTTTCAAATATTCATTGACCATTGGATTTCCTCTTGGCCAAAATGCTTATTTAAGACTTTTGGCCATTTTTCTATAAGGTTGCAAGAGCTCTGTTTTTTAGTTGATACAAGTCCCTTGGTGGCTGTATGTGTGGCAAATATCTTTTCCCACTCTGTGGCTTGCCTTTTTGCTCAGTTCATACTATCTTTGTTTTTATGAATAGAAGTTCATGAATCTAATGTAGTCATTTTATTAATCATTTCCTTTATGGTTAGTGCTTTTTACCTCTTTTAAGAGAAATTCTTCCCTATTCTGATTTTATCAGTTCAATTTTCCTCCCCCTTGGTTTTCAAAGAAGATTGAGTTTACCAGGCATTTCAAAGCTGCTGATTCAGCCTTGATTCAACAATGTTAAACCATACTTAGAACAATACTGTCCCATTAAACGGAAACTGCTTCAGTGAAAGAAACAATATTTTATCCTTTTATTGGTATGATGGCATTGTCAAATCTTCTCATTGTTTGCATACCTGTAGATTTGCTGGTTTAAGGCCAAACCTTTCACACAAAGTCATCAGTAAAAGATACATTCCTACTGATAGCTTGATCTTAGAGTAAATGCTACAGAAATATTGGTCCTTTAAAAGATGAAGTAGTAAAAAGTAGAAGTAATGGTAAGGTCACGAAAGTGTCACTTAGTGTGCATCAATCATAACCAAGAGATAAGATTTTCCTGTATGTTAATAAAGAAAAACATTTTAAAAAGCAATTCGTACCAGCCCAGCTTGAAAGAGGTTTAAAAAATTAAAAAGGATAGGGTAACAAAATCTGTAAGACATGGTTAAAATCATAACACCATTCAGCATCTTTCTGTCTAGGCTATAACACCAGAGAATTATAGTATTATTTATTCTATGGCCTTCAGTTTTAATAAACATGGTCAAGAACTTCCTTTTAAAAGATACCTTCCACCTCCTCACAGAAGTGAAGGTTCCATACTCCACTTAGAAGTACACCATCCTGGTACCATGATTAATGTTTACCCATGGGCTCAAAATGCCCATTCAGACTGCCAGGGCTTGTAGGTACAAATCAGGAAAACAGAGCTACAAATCATTCTCCCTAAATAAAAAGGTCATCTGGTATTAAATTAGTTCATTTACAGAACTCATTGAAATTAGCAGCATGTTCTTAAATTGCTTCTTGATTGAGGACATTTGCCTCATTAATTCTGAACAACCTGAGAAGACTATTAAAGTCTCACAGAAAAAAATTGACCAAAAGACAAGATGCACAACACACTTTACCTCAGGAACAAATGGTAAATCCCAGAAAATGTGTACATAGAGAGGGAAATCTAAGATGAGGATGCTTAACTTCCACATTCTAAGGAGGAAGTCCTCATTGCGTGTGCGTGTGCATGTGTGTGTTTCTGTGTGTGTGTGTCTGTCTGTCTGTCTGTCTGTGAGTGTGCGCACACAGTGTCTGCAACAGCCATAGAAAGAACTTCCTAACACAAAAACCCAGTCATATAATTCTCCAATACAGTGGTTCCCTTTTGTCTTTAAATAAAGTTCTTGGAGATCTATCTCTGGTTTCCCCTCCACCTGCCCCACTGGCCTCCACCACACCAGACCCTTTGTTCCTTGAGTTTGCCATTCTTGGGCTCACCTTCAAAGCTGTTCACATGCATCTCCTTCTGCTCCCTTAGCCTAGGCCAATTTTGGCTCATCTTTTAGGACTCAACTCAGGTATACCTTTCTCTGAGAAGACTTCTCAGAATCAAACAAGCTGCCCTCTGTGCCCCTTTTCACACTTACCCTTATTGTTAATACCTACCACATTAATACAGTTTCCTGTTAATACTTTTCTCTCTCCTACTATAAGTTTTTTAAAGATAGAGACTAGGCACAGTCAGTTAAGACTCCAACTCTTGATTTTGGCTCAGATCATGATCTTATGATTCGTGAGATCAAGCCCCATGTTGGGCTCTGACATGACAGTAAGGAGCTTGCTTGGAATTCTCTCTCTCCCTCTCTCTCTCTCTGTGTCTCCCCCACTTGCACACATGCTCTCTCTCTCTCTCTCTCTCTCTCAATCTCTCACCATAAATAAAATAAACTTTAAAAAAGACAGACTATGTCTTACTCATCATTTTATTTCTGGCACATTTACCTGGGCCTTCATGGGAACTCAATAAGTAGTTGAGTGAAGGAGCAAACGATTTGATTAACTTAGCTCTTGTTGAGCCCTTTCCCTGTATAAAGCTGTGTTCTTGTGGAGGATACATGATGACACTGTTTTGGAACCTACTGTCAACAAGCATTGAGTACTTTACTGAAAAAGAGTCATGAACACAAGTTCCTAGACTGTAAGTACTAGAAATTTCTAATAATGAGCCTTTTGAGAAGGGAACAGCTATTTTCACATTAGAGACATCAGGGAATCCTGCCAGTGTGGGAGAAGGTGGGCACTATAGTATAGTTCATTTGAATATCAATGGATAGTATGTAGGATTTGGGCAAGAAAAAGAGGGACAGGGAAGGGCATTCTGATAGACAGAAAGAACAACATGAGCAAAAACCTGCAAAAGAACTTTATTCATCCATTCCTTCATTCATTCACATATTAATCAGTCATCAAAAAGTTATTGAATACCTCCTTACTATGGTTTAGACATGGTGCTAGGCACTAGCTGCTCAGTCATGAGTTAAACAAACTCAATCCTTGCTCCATAACACTTTCATCAAGAGGAAAGAAAAACTTTATATAGTGAATTATATCATTACTATAACTGTAGAGGTACTATATACTACTGGTAAGAGCAATGTCTTTAGTATCAGGGGAGAGGCAGTGAGAGAGAGTATGTTTACAGTGAGCCTGTTCTAGTCCTGGCAGCAGGGATCGAGGAGATAAAGGAAAGATACAAGTGAAAGAACAAATAACCAGTAGGATAATGTCCTAAAGAAAGCCAAAGGGGATGGTCTCTGAAGAATGTGGATGACCTTAGAATAAAACAAACAGAGAGAAACAAGCGAAGATGAGCCTGGGCATAAGGTTTGAAGATTCATCCAGGGTAAGTTGAGGTTCTACTTGTGGTTCTATGCAACACTGGACACCAGATAATTTCTTGATGGTAAAAAGGAAAGTTAGAAAGAGAGACCACTGTCAAAGTTTTGAAAAACATGAAAATGGGCATCTTTAGAAAGAAAAATGCCGTTCAGTTTGACTTAGGATTTGAGTTGTGGGAAGTTAGATTGGGAGTAGAAATTGGTACCAAATTGTAGGGGGCCCTGGTTATAAAGCATAGCATGCCTACTGTTCAGCTTCTGGCTGAATATTTGGGGGAAAAAGTGGGGAAAGAACAGGTAGCTAGGAGCTACCTTTTTAAAGTTAAATAAAAGGGACTTTTTAAATACCTTCATTCTTGGTTGTGCTAAAGGAGAGGAAAAGGTCTTGCCTTTCACCCTGGGCTACTCCTGGACTGGTGAGAGAATGAATTCTTGGAAGAAAGAAATCACAAAGCACCTTTTTCTGAAAAAGTACATAAATTGCCTCACAATTTGTGCATTATCAGTGACCAGAGGTGGCCCTTATCAATTGTCTGTCATGGATGATCAGATGCCACCTTCACACCAGATCGCTATAACAGAGCTTGGAGATCATGTCATTCATTTACCATGTATCCCAGCTCATAAGGAACTGCTAGGAAGTGAAAACCCATTGCAGCATTCATCACAACATCAGGGTTCCAGTGTGCCTTCTGGATCACTTAAATCCTGGCTTCTTTGTTTATACAAAAGAATCCTTTGATTTGTCCAATTTTGGAGGACTTTAAATTGTGAGTTTTGCTAAGGTGCTATTTCTATCCCCAATAAGCTACTAGTCAGTCATGCTTTGGCCATGACTTTCCACAGTATATAGTTGAGAGAATGTTCATTGGTCCTCGTATAGCAACCCCTTTCTTCTTCAATCGGTACGTGTCCTTCTCTAGATCCTATCAAGAGGTTACATGTATTTTGAAACATAGTCAAGTATATCATTCAACACTGGGAATGTAAACACAATTTGGGACAAGGGTAGGATTCTATTTTCTATTTTCATCCTAATCTGTCTCAGTGATGCCTCAGAGTGTGACTGCCTTTCAGTCTACAGAATCACTGTAAGCCAATGTCTTCAGTGGCCAATCTATAATGTCTCCCAGTATCATCTACTTGCTTATTCACAGTCGCTTTTGACATTTTTCCCCTTGGGAGCATTCCCCTGAATGGGGACATTTTCCATACTAAAAATATGAATAAATACCCTGCCATATCTATAACCAGACTTTGAGAAATTATCTCAATGTTTCTGGCCCTGAAATGCAAAGAAATTAAGTAAAAGAAAAGCACAGACATGAATCCAATCAACATCTTGCTCTGCTCCTGAGCTTACCTAGACCCTAGCTGATACTGACTTTGGAGGGAAGCATGAGGAGAGTTAGCTGTAGAACAGATGCCTGTTTGTGCATATAATTATGTGCAAGATCATAACTGATGTCTAAAACTACACACAGGCAAACACATTCTACAGATCGAAATATGAAAGCACATTCTAGGGGTGCCTGGGTGGCTCAGTCAGTTAAGCGTCTGACTCTTAATTTCAGCTCAAGTCATGATCTCACGGTTCAGGACATCTGGCCCCACATAGGGCCCTGCACTGACAGCACAGAGCCTGCTTGGGATTCCCTCTCCGTCTCTCTGCCCTTCTCCTATTGCATAAGCACACATGCACATGCTCTCTCTCAAAATAAATAACTTTTTTAAAAAAAGAAAGCACATTCTGGAGAAAGCTTAACTAGCAAGCAGGTGTCCAACCATTCCTTTTTGTTTGTCTTCTCCTCCCAAAAAAGGCACTACTTTCCATTCAATGGAATAGTCTTGAACTTCATTTTTTCTATCATAGCGAGAGATCCTTTTATGTCAAACTACATAGTGTTAACCATAGAGGAGACAGACTTATGGTAAAACTACAAGTACTGAGGTCGAGTTATTAATTTAGCTCCAAATTTCAATTTCAGACAGCCTGAGGCTGACCTCTCTAGTTACCAATGCTCTCATCATCCAAAAGCCCTTGGCACCCCTTATAACCTTTGGCTACCTCATTACCCTCTCTTGCATAAATATGCACATTGGGTAAATGAGTTTGAGAGAAAATTGAGCAAAGCAATGCATGAGACAGCATGGAGGGGGTTCTCTACTCTGCCACCTCCAACTTGGTGACAAAATGGTCAGCATAATGTGAGTGCCAAGATAATTAGTGGTAATGCTCTTTATGGGTGCATAATTTCTAGCATATCTTTAAAAAAAATCTCCACCTGACACTGTGTTCCAAGGTTACTTTTTTTTTAATGAGCTGCTATGTGTGAAATATTAATTCTGACACGTAAAAATGGAACTACTGCCGACAAGGAAGCCCAATGTGGTTTTTCAAATCTTATTTTTATTACTTTTACCTCTTAGTCTTTATACACATATTATGTAATCTGAAGACATAAAAGATTCCAGACTCCAAAATTACAAATTCAAAATGTTTAGACCAATTGAATGAGTTACATTTCGTGGCTTCATCACAGCAGAATTTTATGCATCCACTGATTGGGAGTCTAAAAATCCTTCCCTTTTAGAAAACAACATCCTTTTGCTACCCCACAATTTCCACATTTATCTTTGCAAATATATAGGAATACATTAAAAAAAAACAAAACGAAATGAGAGAGTTGTATCTACAGCTACAGTTGTATCTACATTTTCATGACCCAAGCAAAATATTCAGCCAAACTGTTAATCACCAGAGACAGTTGAGAGAAAACACTGGAAAAATGGAAACAGAATTCACTTATCCCACTGTATCTTATAGGGATGTGTCAATTAGGAATTCTTCTGGCTCTATGTTTAAGAGTGAAACAAACAATGCATATGTATTTATTATCTCCTCTAAGTGATCTAGTGGTAGACACTCCTGAAATGACCAATAGTTCAGCAATGGCAGTGGGACTGTCCTCACCATTCTGGCTGCTCATCCTCATGGATGTGGTCTCTCCTTTTTTTTTCTTTTTTTTTTTTCCCGAGAGAGAGCAATCAGGGAAAAGGGGGAGAGGGAGATAGAGAGAGAATATTAAGCAGGCTCCATGCTCAATGCAGAGCCCAATGTGGGGCTCGATCCCATGAACAGCAAGATCATGACCTGCGTCGAAACCAAGAGTTGGACGCTCAACTAGGTGTCTCTTGATTGCATGGCAGCCACCAAAGTCCTTCTATGATGAAGTCAAGGCAAGGAATAGAAACAGGAGAAAGGGTCTGTCTTTTTATACTGGAAGGGAAATTCCCCCATCTCCCACACCTCATTTTATGTCTCATTGGCCAGAATTGGAACTTGAGCTCACACCTGAGATGACCACTGGCACTAGGGAACAAGATCACCATGTCTGACTTAAACCAAGTGTAGTTCATCCACTGGCACTAGGAGCGGAGCCAACTTCCACTGGGATAGAGGATCTTTATCTGCCTTAAAATTAGGGGTCTGTTACCAGAAAATAAGAGAAGGTGACTCTTGGGTAAGGAATTAATTGTGTCAGCCAAACAGAATGGACAAAGTGTCTCCAGCCACTTTAATTATTAAGGTGTTTCATCAATGACTGGTGTGCCTCTATATGCCTTCACCCATTAACTTCAGCTCACAGCCCAATCCTGGCAGACCTTGGGGCTTCAGAAATCAGGACCCTCATTCTCAAGTATGGCACACCTTCCAGTGTTTAGACTATAATGTGAACCACCTTCTCATCACATATAAGAATATTCCCCAAAACAGCATTGGGAAATGACAGCTGATATCAATACAAACTTTTTATAAATTTTTTCATAAGCATTATTTCAGTTTACCACTAAAAGAAAGAAATTGCAATTTAGGCAAGACCGAGATGAAACTGAGGGAAGGAAATTGCCTTGCTTGTCCAAGGTTATGTAGCTATTTGCTTACATGGGAAATACTCAACCAGATATCATCTGATCCAAATCCAGAGCCTTTCTTCCACTACTCTGAGGCTGTTCCACCTGTACCTACTGTCAGAGCTCATGCAGCCTGTTCAGGCTGCCTCTCCAGCCACTGTGCTGGTCCCAAGAAGCACAGCATCATTATGTAACACTTTTAATTATCTTTCCTATAGTTTCATCTATTAGACAAATACAGTGAGGTATAGGTAGAGCTAAATTTACTTGACCAAAGTTAAAAGTGTCACCAGGTGATTTAAAACCCCAGCCCGTATCATTCCAAATTCTACACTCTTTCCAACACATGGCTTCTCGGTCACTTTATTTTTTTATTATTTTACCCCATATGAGGAGGAAAAGGTGACAGAGAGGAAATGGGTATTGAAATGCCTCATTTCCTCTCATAACGTTAATGTAACTTCTAAAAAAGCAGCTATCTACTCTGCCTATCATCTTGAGTTGGGAGATAGGACAAATAGTCCTTGGGAAGTTGACAGGTCAGAGGGTGACTTTCTAACTTATTTTTCTAATTGGAATATTCTTGAAAGTAGAAGATCCCTTTGAAAATTTCATTAGGATCACAGGTGTAAACAAAGATTGTCCTAGGAAAATTAGGCCATATGGTTGCCTGAACCATAAACTGTAAAAACAAAAGCTTGCAGAAAACAAACCCTAAGAGGAGTGAAATCAAGTAATATCCAATTTAAGATTCAGGCATCAACGTTCCCTTCCCATGCTCCAATTCTATCTCTAAGAAACTATTTCCATGACTGCTCCATGTACAAAGTGCATCCGAATTGCTTTTACAAAGTGTAACTCCCCTTATAAGATTTAAGTCAGGGATGTTTTGGCTTTTTTGTTCCAGCAAATCTTGTTTATCTGCCTCTCCCGTCTCCCCAGCCTCATTCTCAGGCCAAGCTTTTAGGGAGGGAAGGTTCCAGGAGAGCCATATGATGAAAAGAGTTTTATCCGCTAAAACTGCAGGGAGCAGTGCACCATGGATCGGAAAGAGATTTTAAGAGTTCTGTTTGTGCTGGTTTTCCTTCAGTGCCCTCTAGGGAAAACTCTCTGGGAAGAAAATTGGCACTTGAGCCTGACAGGATAGTGGGAAGATCTTTGTTCAACTTTATAGACTGTGTTGAACTATTTTGGGGCTTTAAGGGAATCCAGCTGGAGGGAAGTTAGCCAGGAGCCCCTATCAGTAAATGCAGGTGTGATTGGAGAAAGACTATAAAACTTGGGGTGGTTCTTGTTTTTTTATTTTTTCCTTCATTTCGCACTGGTTGTGTAAGGTAAAAGCATTCGGCCTCCTGGCTGCTGGGAAAACTAGGAGGGGTGAAAGGGAATGCTCTCATGCTTAATCTGACTTCTGGGAATGCTGGAGGAAATCATAATTATCCCTGCTGCTGAAGGCAGCTCTGAGTTCCACCATCTAGGATGGAAATTGCTGGAGGATCGACGCATGCCCCAGAGGCAGAGAGATGATTGACCTGTCTGGTCACGTTCACTAGCTTTGCAGTGCAATGGCATCTTGTATTCAGGCCAGCCCACCGTAGGATGTGGTGATTGCAAAGGTCCAGGCTTTTCTGTTCTTCGGCAGGGGTAGAAAAACACGCGTAGGCTTTGCCCAAGCTGGACTTTCGCTCCATATGCTGCTTCCCTGGTACTCAGACCCTGATTGATGAGAGAAAGTAGTTGGAGGGGAGAGGGAGGGGGTGGGGAGTGCTTCAGGTGCTCCACATGAGGGGATATTCAGCATATTAGCCTAATGAAGTCAAAAAGTTAATTTGTGGCTGCCAGCTGTTGAAAGGAAAGTGATAAAGCCCCACAGCCCCAAAAAACCCCGGGGGGGGGGGCGGGGGATGCTGAGGCAGAGTGAGATCCGCGGAGGACTTTGAATAAACACAATCCACAGTGTCAGCCGAGGAAAGCTTGGCAGTGGCCAGGTGGCCTCATGGAAGAAGAGGTAATGGAAATAATGACTAATGACGGAAGGTGGCCAGGGCTCTGGTGGGGACAGTAAGGAATATTTCTTTGCTCTGGAGCTGGATCTAATCCCTGGCTTACAGCACGCTGTTGTCAGTCAGTGCCAGGATTAGAGGCCTCTGTTACTACAGGGTAACACAGTTAGAGTCATTTGTAGGTTTCCAGCCTCCTCTGGTCATTTATATTCAGCTCCCTCATACTCCTGGTTTTTTTTGGGGGGGTGGGGTGGGGAGGGGATTGTGTTATCCACCAGCTAGAGAGAGGCTTTTTAAAAACTGGCTCACCCCCTGTCCCAACTCAAGACAAAAACAAACTTTCAGTTGTCAGGCAGGAAGGAGAGCAGGTTCTTTTCCAAGCTCAGTGTCAGGTCCGGGTTGCTCTATGCTTCCCTTTGTGGTGGTCTCCAACTTACCGTGGCCCGTCTGCCTGTGAATCTTACCAGGCATCACAGTGGACTTCAGCTTAAAGCAACTACTCACCTAACTTTGATCTTAGAGAAAAGGCAAGTTGTCTGGGAAGGTAGTAAGTGCATTATACTTCAAAAAGTGTACAGGTGAATAAATAAAAATAAAAGATTTGCTTTATCTCTAAATATTTCTTTTAAATCCACAGAACTACTCTCCAGAAGAAGAAATAGGTCTGGAGAAATGGCTACAAAATGAATTAAAAGCTACTTTTTAGGGGCACCTGGGTGGTTCAGTTGGTTGAGCATCTGACTCTTGATTTTGGGTCAGATCATGAACCCAGAGTGGTGGGATTGAGCCCCACCTCGGGCTCCACACTGAGCATGAAGCCTGCTTAAGATTCACTCTCTCCCTCTATCTCTGCCCCTCCCCTAGTCATGTGCATGCACTCTCTCTCTCTCAAATTAATAAAAAGAAAAGTTACTCTTTAGATGGAAGCCATCAAAATCAACCCTAGTTCTTTATTGCCATCAGATGAGGAAAGCTGTTCAAACACTTAATCATCTACAACAATTTTTTTAATTGCCTTATATCTCCTCTTCCCTGAACACTGCTCCTTAAAAGTATTGCAACTCATAATTCAGATGCATATTTAACTGGCCTGCTGTCTGTGGACTGAGTTTGGATTTTAACCTTAGAGAAGAAAAATGCCTCTTTTAGATCAGGGACTGGTCACATGTGAAAACATTATCCCCTTGCTTGTTGGAGAATTATGTAATGTTGTGGCTGTAAAATTGGGTCTTAATATCTGGCTGGTGATTAAGTCTATAATCACCCACTCAGTGCAATGATTTAGGAACTCAGCAAATGAACTGTTGAGGCTTTTTCCCTGGGGCTGGAGGCTCCACCAGCTGCACTATTTGTAAAGGCAACGAAGAGTTCCTAAACACTGATCTGGCCACGCACCGGGTCTGTCACAATTCATTAAATCCTCTCAGTATGGCTCCCCAACGTTGATTTTTCTCATGTGCCCAGTGAGAATGATCATCATCTTCCAAATAAGAAAAATGATGGCACATCCGGGTGGCTCAGTCAGTTAAGCAACTAACTCTTGATTTCAGCTCAGATCACGATCCCACAGTTCAAGAGATCTAGCCCCAGACGGAGCTCCACGCTGATCGTGGAGCCTGCTTGGGATTCTCTCTCCCTCTCTTTCTCTCTCCCCCTCTCCCATAAATAAACTTAAAAAAAGTGAGGTGACAACAGGTTAAGTAAACTGCCCAAGTTTGCATAGTTTAAAGTTGTGAAGCTATCATTTGAGCTCAGATCCATGTAGAAACCCATATGTCTATGTTTCCCAATCTATAGTGCAGACTCCTGCCCCTTCAGGCCAGTGAGATCTTTAAGAAAATGTGTTCATGTTGTGCTTAGTGATAGCGGTCCCTGACATGAAAAACATACACACCTTTATTATCACTTTGACCATCTTTTAACCAAATGTAACCATGAACCACATCATCTAAAAGTCTGAGTTTGTGAGTATATTCCGTCCAAGTGATAACCAAATAATGTCAGAGGAATACCTTACAAATCAGTATTTTACCATGAGTTATATGTTTATATTTTTTTTGAGGGGGGGAGAGAGAGAGAAAGAGAGAGTGTGTATGTATGTGTGTGTGTGTGCACACACATGAGAGCGGGAAAAGGGCAGGGGGCACAGAGGATCCAAAGTGGGCTCTGCACTGACAGCAGAGAGCCCAATGTGGGGCTTGAACTCACGAACCATGAGATCTTGACTTGAGCCAAAGTCAGTAGCTTAACTGACTGAGACACCCAGACACCCCTTCCGTGATTTAAATAGAGAAAAGGAGTAAGAAAATGGAGCCACCTCAAGCTGTGCAACCTCAGACAACTAAAACTGGACCAAAGCTGTCAGGACCACAGGCAGATTGCCAGTTGCCATCCCGTAAAGATGCCCATCTCTGGGTGGGTCTGCACAGTAACAGGAAGACAGCAGTGAAAATGAAGTGGTTGCTATTTCCATTCCTAATCCTAGTGAAAATTGGCCTTTTGAAAGCAGACTTCAGTAATGCAGCAATGCTAAGATTACCACTATCTTTAATTGAATAAAACAACTTTACAGAATGAAACTTCATTAAACTTTGCTATCATGAATTGATTGGTGGCAATTTTGATTAAGTATGTGGTGTGATTAACTTGAACTAGCCAGCAATGCCTTAAAGGTATTAACACCTTTACATTTGTAAAACACAATTACAAATTAACATTTTCTGTATTATTGAAGTAAAAATACCGGGAGAAATTAAATATAGGCCCAAACTTGAGGCTGTATCATTCAATCATTAAACCAAACATTAGTAATTTAATGTCATCAAAATAGCACCATGCAGCATATTAAATTAATGTTATTAATTTGAATTTTATTGATTTTACAGTGTTGTTTTTATATTTAATTTATAAACTTGTTTTGATTTTACTTGAGAACTGTATACATAGGAAACATTGAGTTATATGTTAGTTATGTATCAAGTAACATTTTCACAAAATAACTGAGGTCAGTACTCGAGGTTTACAATAACCTTATTTTGACTTTAAAATGATCCAAAATACTCAAGTTTGAGAGAGATTGCATTGCTTCCCTTAGAAAAACAAACAAACCTGCAATCCCAACTTGAAAGTGAAGCAAACTGGAGAAAGTTACAGATAATATATACATACACTCTAATATCCTGGTTGGAAATGCTGCATTGTTATTTATTTTTTAATAGATTCAGTGACTAAAAATACCATTTGTGCTGTCCTTTTTTTGTTAAGTATATATACATAAACATATATGCGTGTGTACATATATATATGTATGTGTCTGTGTGTGTATACGTATATATATACACACAGAGACACATACATATATATACACATATACACATAAATGCCTAAAGAGATGCACATAAGAATGATTAGCAAAATACTGACAGTGGCATCTCAGGTGGTGAGATTTTAGTATCTCTTATTTCTCTTTTCATATTTTATGTACTGTTCATTTCTTTCTCAAGGAGCATAATTGGAGTTGGGAGGAATGTGGGGAGAGCCATTTTCATTGTGGAAAAATAAGTTCAAAAAGTGAAATTCAAAAACAGGACCTGTGTTATGTTTATCATGTTCAGATTGTGTCTCAGTGTGAACAACGGTTGGAAAGGAACGCTGGCTGTTGAGATCAACATTGGAAGGCTTAGGAGGTGAGAATACTGCATGATTTTGCCAAGTGAAGGTTTCCATTAATTTCTGTGCAGTTATAAAGACAAACACTTATGTCAAGGGCTCTCAGAGGAAGAAGGGAACGACAAAGGGAGGGAGGAAAGGAATGGTGGACAAATTAAACAGAACCTGGATTCCAGACCAGGCTTCCCAATTAGGAGTCCAGAGTACATTCCACAACTCACTTTAATTGATTAAAATATTTATTTATTAAAACTTCTCAATTTTAGTAAGTCGCTTAATAAGTAAGTGTTGAATGCCTATGCCACTGTGGATGGAAAACCATCGAATTCCCTCCCCTCATGGAGCTTACACAGAGCAGGAAGAGAGATTAAGAAGCAATCAGTAAGCTGCAGAGTATGTTAGAACCTTGTAAGTGTTCCAAAAATAAAATAAAGCTGGGAAAGCAGTCAGGTGTGGAGGAGGAGAGGCCATATAAAATGTGAAATGAGGTCCTCACTGTTTTTGAGCAAAAGCCAGGGAATCAGCCAAGTGACCGGGGAGTAAGCCCTGTGGATATTTGGGAAAACATTTCCGGCAGTGGGGAGTAGCCAATGCAAGGGCCCTGAGGCAAGAGTGAGCCTGATGTGTTTCAGTATCAGTGAGGAAGCTGATGAGTCAGGAGTGGTGTGAGGGGGCAACAGAAAGACATGAAATGGGACATCCTGGGTGGTAGAGGATGAATTGTGCAGAGTCTACGGGCTGGACTGAGGACTTTGGCGTTTACTCTGAGAAAATATAGAGCCACAGGTTTGAGCAAATGAGTGGCATGACCTGACGCTCCCAGTCCTAGCAGGATCATTCTAGCTGCTGTGTTAAAAATAGACTGGTGAGACACTCTGGTTTCTCTTCAGATCGCATAAATCTTTTGCCTTTTACTAAAAATAGACTGGTGAGGGAGGTAGGGTGGGCCCAGGGTTATTGCTGTAAGCTAAGTGTACCCGTCAGGGTCACAGCTGAGCAGTAGCACACTAAAGTGGGTAATTTGAGGACAGTTTAGCAAAGGGACTATTATGGGCAGGGTGCCGGGAACCGTAAGGAATGGAGCATTTACTGTCACCCCCCTAGGGCTGAAAAGGTGAGGGGAAAATTGTCATCAAAACCTAGAGAGTGAGCATGGGGTGGAGTGGGCTGCTTGATGGAAGTCAAGCCTTTGGTTGAGGGACGTAGCCAGGCTGCCGTGACCCTGCAGGTGCCAACAATCTCTCTCCCTCTCCTTCCTGGCTAATTTCCCCCCACTGACCAAACCTAGTAGGATCCATACGGCAAGGGAGACCCTGATCGATTCCAAGTGTTGGCCTACAGGCCAAATCTGGCCCACTGCCTGTTTTTTGTTGAGAAAGTTTTATTGGAACAGAACCATGCTCTTTCATTTTCTTATTATCTACAGCTGTTTCCACACCACAGTAGCCCTGAGTATCTGCAACAGAGACCATTTGGACTGCAAAGCCTTAAATCTTTACTATCTAGCCCTTTGCAGAAAAGGTTTGTTCATCCCTAATCGCCCACACCAGTTTGCCTTCCGGGGAACGAGAGAGAAAGTGTGGTAGATGGTGGACTGGAGGGGGTGAATGGAAGCTCTCTAGCGCCTTGGGCATGAGGGAATGATGGTTGAGATGTGCTTTATGTCCCAGGATATGGCCTATCTCGGTAAATGTTTCAGGAGCCACTTAAGGGCAGGTGCACTTTTCTGTTGTTTGGCGAGGTATTGTATAAATGTCAACCAAGTCAGGCTGATTATTAGCAGAGGAGATAGTGAGGAATAACTGTATTCAGGAATTGTTTTGAAGTTGGACCCCGAAGGATCACAAATGAGTTAGGTCTGGAATTTGAGAGAAAGTGAGGAGTCCTGGGTGCCTCTGAGGATGGCAGCCTGAGGAATGGGAAGAGCGGTCCAAGAAGAGCTGATGAAGAGACAGGGGGTGCAGAGTGCAGTTGGAGATATGTCACATTTTTGATCCCTGTTCAACATCCCAGAAGGGGCATCAGATAGACAGTTTGATACACGAGTCTGCAGTTCAGGAGGGAGGTCAGTATTGGAGAAATAAAGTGGGGAGTCATCAGCAGACAGACATTTGAAGTCCTCTGAGACTCCATGAGACCACCAAGGGGGTGAGTGTAGTCAGAGAAGAAGAGGTCTAACTACTGAACCCTGGGCCATGTTAAGTGTGTCACACATAATAAATTCTCACAATAATCATGATGTAACTCAGTGAGTATCCCTATTTTATAGTAAGAAAACCAATGCTCAGAGGACCTCTGAGTCAAATGTCACACTGCTAGAATTACCTGTATTAGGATTTGAACTTGACTCTGAACTGCAGAGCCCATGCCTTTGCTATTTCAATGCGAGCCTTCCCATGCTGTTGACTGTAAGCTTTTGTGTCTCACAGCCTCAGGTAGGACCCTCAACCTGAAACCCAAAACTCTTGGGTTTTGTTCTGCTCCAGTATATCCCTTCTGTGAGTCTCTACAGGCTGTTGACAGAGGAACTGAGAAAGCAAAAGGAAGCAGAGTTAACAAAAAGAAAGGAGAGGGGGAAAACAGGAAGCAAATATTTGGTTAATATAGGATGCTATCTAACTTAAAGTAATAATGCTAATTTTTCTAACATAACTATTAAAACATCTGTGAAGAGTAGTTCCAAATGTGTTTGCATGGTCGCTGGAATGGTGAGTAGTTTCTTCATTAAGCTAATTCAAAAGCAAAATGAAGTTTCATGTAAATGCATATGTGTGTATATGTTTATGTACAAATGAGTACATATACAAACATGCACACAAATGTCTATATATACACACACTAATACCCCAGCCCAAAAGGTTCTGAAGAATGATAATAATCCTCTGTTAAACATCAATAAAGTAGAGTCTCAGTGGTTGACTGGTAAGTATTTACATTGTGACATCAAAATCAATTTTAGTACTGAACACTTTGGAGTTCTTCTACTATTTAAGTTAAAAGTGTGAGACCCCTCCATGACACCAGGGTATGAGGCCAAGTATCTAACATTAGTGAAGTGACAAATCAAGAAAACCAGAAGGGTTTTTTTTCCCCAAAGTAGTTGAGCCACACGATGTCTAGTACCTAGTTTTACCATAAGATACAACAGTATGAAGAAACCAAGATATCGAAACAGAAGGCTGTCAATCAGGTACTTGTAAAGCCATGGTGTAGCTCTCAACATAACTTTAAACGTCCTTAAAGGCACCTGTGAGAATCCCTAAGGAAGCCATTCTGCATTCATCAATTTTGATAGATTTCTTCATCCACCTTCTTCTTAACAAACAGCTTACATTGAAAGCTATTTTTAATAATATACCAAAAAAAAAAAGAGCATGAAGCCCAAATGAACAGTAAGAATTTTTATAGTGGTTCAGATGATCCTGTGTCATATTAAATGTAAAATTCCAGGGGAGAGGGCAAGATGGCGGAGAAGTAAGGAGCTCCATACTTGCACTCGCGCCCATACATCACACAGAAAAGATCTGAAGACATTGGAAACCTTACAAAACCTGAGAGATTGGGAGAAAAAAGATGCAGAATCCACTGAGAGAGCCT
The DNA here is from genome assembly GCF_003009895.1 of Hyaena hyaena. Lineage (NCBI taxonomy): Eukaryota > Metazoa > Chordata > Mammalia > Carnivora > Hyaenidae > Hyaena > Hyaena hyaena. The sequence continues at coordinate 113,726 of NW_024082706.1, forward strand.
TCTAACGTGAGTGCGAACCGGGGAAGATAAAATCGGGCCAGGATCGGAGACTCCAGGGTGGGAGGCGATCCCCCTCTACCCTCTACAGGGAGTGAGAGGGGAAAAGGAGAGAGTCCGAAACAGAAAAACCTCCGCACGGGGGAGAAAAACCTCCGTTGGAAAGACCGTA
>NW_024082707.1:0-65937 GCF_003009895.1 Hyaena hyaena
CGCAGCTCTTTCAGGGTCCCCAGCCGCCCGGGAGCTACAATGGCGGCAGGCGCGCCACCACTCTGAAGTCTAGCCTCCAAGAGCAGCACAAAGAAGCAGTCTGTGCGCCTCGACCCCCAGGACCAGTTGGCGCGAGGGGACCTGGTGTACAGGTATTTGGCAAGTAAGGTCTTTCTTTGCTCCGAGCGGAGGTTTTTCTCCCCCGTGCGGAGGTTTTTCTGTTTCGGACTCTCTCCTTTTCCCCTCTCACTCCCCGTAGAGGGTAGAGGGGGATCGCCTCCCACCCTGGAGTCTCAGATCCCGGCCCGATTTTATCTTCCCCAGTTCGCACTCACGTTAGAAGACTCTCTCAGTGGATTCTGCGTCTTTTTTTCTCCCAATCTCTCAGGTTTTGTAAGGTTTCCAATGGCTTCAGATCTTTTCTGTGTGATGTATGGGCGCGAGTGCAAGTACAGAGCACCTTACTTCTCCGCCATCTTGCCCTCTCTATCCAGTTTTAATAGTATAATGATTCCTTTTCATATTCAGAAGATGAGAAATTGTATTTTACAAAATATTCATCATTAATAATATGGATTTCAATACATTTTACTAGTTTAAATCTACTGAAATTGTTATTTCTATTGAAGTTCAAACTTTCCCATTTTTGGCCTTTTTTGTATGTATATATACATACAAAATAAATATACATTTATGTATATACATAAAAGTTGTTTCCTGAGTCTTTGGGCCATAATTCTAGAAGGCTTTGGTAGCTTTCTTGTTATCTAGATGGCAAGATATTCCAGACTAGACAACCCAGATTCAGTTGTTTCTCCATGAAGTTCTGACTTCTTTCAATGGGAGATAATATTTCAAGACCACAATCTGAATTCCAAAAGTGTTAGGTACTGGAAAGTAAATACCATTTAAAATAATACTAGTATTTCTGTTTATATTACATTATGTATCCTTTTTATTCCATACAATGACTTTTTAATCATTTAGGTTGTCTGAAGCTTGAGGTCTAGTCAGTTCCTTAGTAAAAGATCAAAGTAATAATATTCTCAGAGTTTTTGCATGGTGATAATAAATTGTATGTGACTTTTAATTGTATATCACTTTTACTGGATAAAAAACCTTTTACTCACATTTTCTTCCCTTAAATATTCTAAATATGCTACTACCTTTATATTTGGCTCAAAACATTGCTATGAAAAGATGTAATAGTAATCTAATTTTTATTTCCTTTATAATTTGATGCCCTGTTTGCCTTGATGTTCAAAGTATTCTTCTTTTTCTTTAAAGACTGATATTGTAACTAGAACACATCTTGCTGGTAGTAATTCTGTGTTTGTATTATCAAGTGCATGTTATTTTCTTTCAATACATATTTAATTTTTTTTTTAATTTCAGAGATTTTTCTTAAACAATAGATTCTGGTAATTTTTTTTTCTCCTTCTTGGTTTGGTCCGTTTCTCAGGGTCTCCTATTATATACTTTGAATCTCTTTTGTCTGTCTTCAGTCTCTTACTTTCTTGAATTTTTTTATCTCACTTTTAATTTCTTTAATTTTTTTCCTGGCGATACTATTTGTTCTTCTTACTTACTTTTGTATTCCATCTAGTTTAGCCTTAATATCTAAACTAGCATTTCTTCTATTTTTAATTCTTGAATTCTGTCACTAAGTTCAGAATTTTTTGCATTCTCTGTTCTTTCATGTCTTATTCAGTTTTGTCAGTATATTTTAGATAATTATGAAACAACACATTATAATTTTTATCTATGTATTATCTATGTGTTCTTTCTGGTATGGTTTACTCACAGGAGAGAGACTCTACTCCTTCATCTGTTTTTCTTCAGAGTAACTTTAAAAGGGATTTTGCCTTATTTGCCTCAGTGTTTTCTTGTTGCATAATTATATATAAAATTAATTTTCTTGAACTTGCAAATGGCAACTTGATTCAGATGTCTTTACTACTTTGAAGAGTTAAATTCTGTGTTGTTTTAGTGTATTGTGAGCAGAAATATGGTGGTTTGCTTTCTAAGATATCTTGTTCTGTTTCCCTGGCCCTTAGCGCTCCTCTTTATCTCTGTTTCTATTGTGCTCAAGTTTTACTTTACTTCAGTAGTTTTCTCCTCAGTCTTATGTCTTGTATGGAAGAAAGCCCTGGCTGCTTATTTTTAAAAGCTAATAAGGACCAGACATCTCTCAGCCCTTTAGGTCTTATCTCAGAACCCTCACTCTCAGTTACTACTAGAGCATACAGAACTCTTTTAATTTTTAGATGCTGTTCTCAAACTGGCCTGCCAATCTTTCCAGTGAATGTCTTTTACCTTTGGGGGTTCTTCTGTTCTTAGGTTGGTCAGATATTCTATCAATTCCTTTTACTTCTTTTATCACAGACTCTGGTACTGCGTGGATCTTGTAGCTGTCAGTTGTTTGCCGCTACAGGCTTATAATTTGGACTATATAGGAAACCCCATTGTGTAGCTTTCATATAGATTTCATCCATGCGTTTTTCTCTTGCTGGCTTGTTCCTCTGTTCTTAGGTAAGATAAAGGAAAATTTAGACATGATTCTGCCATGTTAATGTTAACCTCCCAGATTTCTCTGGTTCCTTATGTTTTACTATGATCTAGTCATTTTCTTGATAAACTATTTGTGGAAGTTCTTTGAAGCCTAGCATGAATGTACATTACTGATGTTATCTGTATAAATCATTAAAAGTAAACCGATGGGCTTCCAATTCCAGACAAAATGGACTAAGCATATTCCACCCTATTTCTTCAACTAATTAAAATTATAACCCTGGAAAAAATATAAAACATTGATCAAAAGACTATGAGAGGTAAAGAAAATAAGGCAGTCTTTTTAGAGAAATCAAGACTCAAGGACAACAGGGTGATGAGTTCCATCAAATATAAATTTCCTGGGGAACCTGGGTGGCTCAGTCAGTTCAGTGTCCTACTTTGGCTCAGGTCACAATCTCATGGTTCATGAGCTTAAGCCCTGCATCAAGCTCTGTGCTGACAGCTCAGAGCCTAGAGCTTGCTTAGGATTCTGTGTCTCCCTCTCTCTGCCCCTCTCCCAGTCATACACTCTCTTTCTCCCTCCCTCCCTCCCTTCCTCTCTCTCTCTCTGTCTCAAAAATAAATAAGCATTGAAAAATATATACATGTAATTTTCCTTTTCCATTCTTTCTTTGCTTTTTCTTTCATTTTCTATGTCAGAGGTCAACAATGCTTATCATGAAGGGTCAGATAGTACATATTTTCATATTTACAAGCCATTGGTCTCTGTTAAAACTACTCAGTTCTGCCTTTATAGCAAAGACATTCCGATAAATGTTTGTACATCAACTACATTCCAACAATTTTTATTTATAGAATAAATAAAATATAGAGAGTGGGTTGGTTTTGGCTCAGAGCCTGCAGCTTTCCGACCTACATATCCCACTGAGAGTGATAGAGAAGTCCAGAACCCAGAAATGCCCGTGAGAACAGACAAAAAGTTTCTAGAAAATCCTGTTTTCACTAATCAAAGGATGAGAAAGAGGTATAGCCCGATCCTGTCTCACCTGGTGCTTCAGAGACCTTGGGCTAGAGCCCTGTCCGTCGTTCCCCCTGCACTAAAGGTGGCAGGGACAGCATCCCTTCCCCTCTCCAAATGAGGTAAAGCCACATCGTATATCCTTGCTTAAAACTAAGCAAATGATAAAATAGATGAAGAACTCTACCTGTTATCATTAGTAGAGTATGTGAGTGTGTTATGGAGAGGAGAATCTTTAAAAAAAATTTTAAACCTGTGCATAAAATTCTAAGCAAAACACTGAACTTCCCATGGTGAAATAAACCAGAATCAATACAGCAAAAGTTCTGAGAAATGAACTACAATATGAAATACTGCCAAGGTTTCAAATTAGCATCCAGATATCATACAAATGGGACAGACTAGAAGCTGTATAAGATTTTGAAAATTCAGTTAACAGTTGAACCACATTCTGTAAACATGTGAGAAGATTACACATTCTAGATTTAAATAGGCTGATTTCCTGGTTAGGTATAATATTAAAATAGAACCTACACTTTCACACATAATACCAAAAATATTCAGAATAAAAGCCAAGTTTATTTGCCATATCAAGAGCCAGTAAAATTTCAACTCAAATGAGAAAAGACATCAACAGATGCCAAGACAGAGATGAGACAAATGTTTGAATTATTTACAATAATTTTAAAGCAGCTATTAAAATATTACATATGATTACAAACATGTTTGAAAAAATTGGGGAAAAAACAATACATTAGCTAAGAATTAGAAGATACAAAAAAAGAACAACAGAAAATTTTAAAAAGAAAAATATAGTTATTGAAATACAATACTTAACTGGTTCAATATAAGAATGGAAATGATAGAAGAAAGAAGAAAGAATCAAGAATTACTTGAAAGTAATAAATAGAAATTATCCAACCTGAACATCAGAGATAAAGTGAATTTGATAAAAAACAGGAAAGAAAAGAAACTAAAGACCCGAAGCATTAATAAAAGGTCTAACATTCAAGTAATTGACATCTCAGGAGAGGAGAAAGAGTTCAGAGCTGATAAAATATTTGAAGAACTATAATCTAAAAACTTCCCAAATTTTGAAAAACACATAAACATTCAGTCTAAGAAGCTCAGTGTCTCCAAAAGGTTAAAAATTAATTATCATTATTATAGTTATCATTATATATTATTATTAAAAATTATTTTAAAATCATGCCAAACACAAATAAGTAAAATTTCTGAAAACTAAAGATAAAATTAATGCCTTGAAAGCAGCCAGAGAGAAACATTATAGTAACCATAAAGGGACAATTACCTAAGTAACTGCAATCCAATCCAATTTCTATCAAAATATGTACAGAGTTTTTTAGGGAAATTGACAAACTTTTAGCTGATGATGAAATCTATATGTAAATAAAAATTATTGCAAAAATGATAAATGAGAGGATTTTATTGACTGAAACAATAAAAACAATAATAAGCAAGACTGTGATAATTGGCATAAGAATAAACATAGATGAATGGAACAGCATTAGGAGTACACAGATAAACTCTTTTATGTATGGTCAAGTGATTTTGGCCAAAGATGCTAAGGCAATTCAATGGAAGAAAAGGTTATTTTCCTTCATAATTTGTGCTACAGCATTTGGATGTCCATTTAATAGTTGCCTGAGTCCAGAGGTGGATATTGACTGCCATTGAGTCTGAAGGTTCTTTTTGAATGATGAGAATGTTCTAAAATTGAATTGAGATGATGGTTGTACAATTCTGTAAATACACAAAGTGGCATTGGACTTAAAATGGATGGCTTTTATGGTTTTTAAGTCACATCACAATAAAACTGTTAAAAAGAGAGATAAAAAGAAGAAAAAAATAGTTGATCAATACTAGATCTTCAGTATTTACCTATTTGAGTTTTAAAATGAGAAAATAAAAATTGCAAAGGGAAAATTAACAAAGGAAAATATTTAAATAATTTCTCCAAATTGAAAGATAAGGTAATAAATCAAATGTAAATAAATAAATAAAAATCTACACTTGACATCATGCTTAAAAGTGAAAAACTGAATTTTTACTATGTATGATCAGAAGAAGACAAAATGTTCACTTTTACTATTCTTACTACTCTTACTCAACATGATACTTGGGATTCTAGCCGATGAATTAAGGCAGAAGAAGGAATAATGGCATAAAGATTAGAGAGAGTAAAATAAAATATTTATATTTAAAGCAATCCCAAAAGATTTAAAAGAAAGCTGATAGAACTAAGCAATGAGTTTAGTGAGGTAAAAGGATACAAAGTCAACATACAAAAGTCCATTTTATTTTTACAGACTAACAAGACCAATTAAAAATTAAAATTATTTGCATTATGCCATTTATTATAGCTTCAAAAATCATGGGCTCTAAAATATTATGTGTAGATATTATGAGATATTAAAATATCTGTATACTGGAAATTAAGACATTGATGGTAAATCTAAGACCCAAATAATTGTTGAGATATGCCATGTTTAGGAATTAGAAGACCTGTCATTATCAAGTTGTCAGTTTCTTCCCAATTAATTATATATTTAACACAATCATAATCAAAAGACCAGTAGAAGTTTTTTGTAGAAATTTACGAGATAACTCTAAAATACATTTGGAAACAAAGGAAAATGTTTCTACCAAGGAGTCCGTCATCAAAGAAAGGAATACCTGGGATCCTGGCAACAAAAAGAAATATGGAAGACATTCATAGTTAATAGTGCTAGAGATTTAAGGAAGACAACTGGAAGCTGGTCCAGAAAGCAGCCATTTCAGATAGTAACAGTTAAACACGGTGTTCCAGAAGGCAAATCTCCAAAAAAGAGATATAATTTTATAAATAATAATAAGTGTTTTATTTTATATAACAAGTTAATCTTGATAAGACTGAAATTAAAGATGTTTTACGTCTCTGACAGAGAGCTCAGGAAGAGATTAATAATTTAGAAAAACAAGAGAAAAAAGTAAAAAGGTCACAATTGTGCTAGAAAAAAATGCAGTTTGTGTGTGTGTGTGTGTGTGTGTGTGTGTGAATGCATGCACGCCTGTGCCTGCACACTCATGTGTAATGGTGGTAGCATAAGTGCTAAATAAACCTTTCTGTGACAGAGTAGGAAGTCAAGAGAATGGAATTTTGAAAAACCAAAATATAAAGGCATACATTTGTTACTGTAAAACATAGCGTTAAATAGTGGAAGAAACACCTAAAATCAATAAAAGCAAATCTTTAGTGGCATAGCATGGAGCAAGAGACTGCTATTTATTGTAATAGTTATATTGTAGTATGTATATCTTAAAAATTTTTTACCATGTACTTGCAATATTTCTTATATATTTATGAAAGTATAGCATATGGATAGAAGAATATATATTACTAGTGTATAATAATAATTTTCACCTAATGAAACAATACCTTCTCAATTTTCAAAGCCTAGATAATGTCTGATACTTTCCATGAATCTTCTTACCTCTAGAGCCCTCATAGCTTCACCATTTATGTTAGGTGTCATATTTGCTACTGCACATCTTACTTAAGTCCACATACTGAGTTGTTTGACATTTCAACTACTACATAATGTGCATTACTTACAGAAAAAAAAAATTAAGTCCTCTGAGGATATATATCTCATATAGTATACATTATAGTATGATAATATAGTATTATCTCATATAGTATGAATGAGAACCAGTTGTTGAAGTGGACAAGCCAGCCAACTGCCTCGATCACTCATGCAATGTGTTCAGTAATGACTGGGATAGAGGTTTTGGTTCAAGATGGAATATCCTGAATTACCTGCTCCTACGACATACAAAATATAAAGCTATATATGGAACAATTTTCTCCAGGAAAGAACACTAAATTTGGCAGAATGACCCCTTCACCTCAGGCAAATGAGAGGGAAATCTCATCAAAGCAGGAAGGAAAGGCTGACACACATTCTCACCAAAACTCCTACACCCAGCAGGATGATCAAAAACCAAGAGGAAGAGAACTCAAAACCTGAAGTTTCTACTTGAGGAGTGAAAGGTTCATACTTATCATGGGGCATCACAACTTTTATGACTGACACCAGACAGATATGCCCCCAAAGCATTTGGCTTTAAAGACCAACAGGGCTTATGCCCATAAGACCCACATGGTTGTGGTAAATTGAAGGATTTCTCTTATAAGGACCTGCACACAAATTCATCTGCCTCGGGACCCAGCAACAGAAGCATCCCTTTGAAAAGTGCCTTGACTTTGGGTGAAAGAGATTCATTTCCTAATTTTAAAGCATAGATCTAAGGGGCAAGGGCCTGCAATGATAACCTAGGAAAGGAGGCTGATGGGAACCATCTTTCTGCTCTATCTGTATCTTGCTAAAGCTGGTAAATACCTTTTTTTCCCTTTTATTTTCCATGGGTGCCATCTTTATGCTCCATCTGGTGGAGCCAAGTTTGTGTTCTACTTCTGCCACACTTCAAATCATCAGTACCTCCCAGAGGGGAGCTTGTACACATGTCTGTTGCCCTGGTTTTATATCTGGTGACCCAGATTTTGCAACTGCCACCCTGGAGATGTCTTTTTATCACTGGCTTCCCACTTCTCCAAGAGGGGAGCTATTATTACATTTCATACTCCAGTTTTTATGTCATATTTTTGCAGCTGCTGCCCAAGAAATATTCCTTGATCACCCGGTTCTGGTGGCCGGGGGGGGGGGGAGGGGCTTGTGTTCTTTGGTCCCATAAGACTGTAACAATTAGAGAGACAGTTCTTGGCAGACTACAGTCCCCAGGACACTCGACAGTTTGAAACACAGCTGAGACAATCACAAAGGTTTAAGAAAGAACTAAATGCCAGGACAGGGTGAATGATAAAGTTCATATCCTATGCAAGGCCAACCCTTTGAAACTGGGAAAGAAGGCTGTTTCATCTAGTGCATAGGAACTAATGCAGAGTCAAGCAAATAAAGAAAAAGAATAATATGTTCTAAATGAAAGAACAAGATAAAGCCTCAGGAAAAAAACCTTAATGAAATAGAGACAAGTAATGTACTTGATAAAGAGTTCAAAGTAACAGTTATAGAGATGCTCATAGAACTTGGGAGAAGAATGGATGAACATAGTATCTCAACAAAGAGATAGAAAATGTGAGAAAGTTCCAAACAAAAGTCATAGAGCAGAAGAATAACCAAATGGAAAAGTGTTCTAGAGGGTTTCAACAGCAGACTAGATAAACCAGAAGAAAGAATCAGTGAACTAGAAGACAAGACAGAGGAATGCACCCAATCAGAGCACTGAAAAGAAAAAAAAACCCCACATTTAAAAAAAATGAATATAGCTTAAGGGACTTATGGGACAATATGAAGCAGATTAACATTCACATTATGAATTCTGGAAGGAGAAAAGAGAGCAAAGGGGCCGAAAACTTATTTGAGGAGATAATGACTGAAAACTTTTCTAGCCTAGAGAGAAAAACAGACCTCCAGATCCATGAAACTTGGAGAATTCCAAATGAAGAGACAAGGAAAGAATCTTAAAAGCAGCAATAGAAAAACAACTTCTTATAAACTTTGGAAACCTCATAAGACTATCAACAGTGTTGTTAGTTAGTTTGTTTATTTGTTTGTTTTAGCAGAAACTTTGCAGGCAATAAAGGAATGGCAATCCCAAATAGTCAAAGCAATCCTAAGAAAGAAGAGCAAAACTAGAGGGATCATGCTTCCTGATTTCAAACTATTTTACAAAGCCACAGTAATCTAAACAATATGATATTGACATAAAAAGGACACAGGTCAATGGAACAGAATAGAGAGCCCAGAAATACACCCACATATATATGGCCAATTAATTGACAACAAAAAAGCCAAAAATATACAATAGGGAAAGGACGGTCTCTTTAAAAAATGATCTTGGGAAAACTGGATAGTCACATGCAAAAGAATAAGACTTGACCAATATTGTACACCATACACAAAAATTGACTCAAAATGAATTAAGGACTTGAATGTAAGACCTAAAACCACAAAACTCCTAGGTGAAAACACAGGCAATAAGTTCCTTGGTCTTGGTGATGAGTTTTGGATTTGACACCAAGAGCAAAAGCAGCAAAAGCAGAAATAAACAAGTGGGACTACATCATACTAAGAGTTTCTGCGTAGCAGAGGCAACCAACGACAAAATAAAAAGGCAACCTACTGAATGAGGTAAAATATTTGCAAATCTTATATCTGATAAAGGATTAATTTCTAAAATATGTAAAAAACCCATCATCTAGCTCAGTAGAAAAACAAACAATCGAATTAAAAACTGAGCTGAGGATCTAAGTAGAAATAGAGAATACAGATGACCAACAGACACATGAAAAGTTGGTCAGCATCACTAGTAATCAGAGAAATGCAAGTCAAAACCACAATGAGACGCCGACTTACTTCTGTGAGAATGGCTAGTATCAAACAGAGAAGAAATAACAAATGTTGGCTAGGATGTGGAGGAAGTGGAATCCTTATACACTATTGATGGGAATGTAAATTGGTGCAGCCAATATGAAAAACAATGAGGAGGATCCACACAAATTAAGAAGATACACCTGTCACATTATCCAACCATTCCACTTCTGGATATTTATCTGAAGAATATAAAAATACTAACTAGAAAAGATATATATATACCCCCATGTTTGTTGCAGAATTATTTACAAAAGCAAAGATATGAAAGTAACCCAAGTGCCCCTGGATAGATAATGGATAGAGAAAATATGGTGTATATATATATATATGGAATATTATTAAGCCACAAAAGTAATGAGATCTTGTCTTTTGCAAAAATGTAGATGGTCCTTGAGGGTATTATACTAAGTGAACTAAATCAGGCAGGGAAAGACAATACTGTAGGATCTCACTTGTATGTGGAATCTTAAAACAAAACAAAACAAAAAATCCTCATAGGTACAGAGAACAGATTGGTGGTTACCATAGGCAGAGGTTGAAGAGTGGACACAATGGGTGACTCAAAGACACAAACTTTCAGTTAAAAAGTAAGTCATGGGGATGTAATGTACAGCATAGCAACTATAGTTAATAACACTGTATTACTGCATATTTGAAAGTTGCTAAAAGAATACGTTTTAAAAGTTCTTGTCACAGCAAAAAAATGTGTAACTATGTATGGTGACAGATGTTAACTAGACTTACTGTGGTGATAATTTTGCAATATATAAAAATATTGAGGGGTGTCTGGGTGACTCAGTCAGTTAAGCGTCTGACGTCAGCTCAGGTCATGATCTCACAGTTTGTGGGTTGGAGCCCCGCATGGGGTTCTGTGCTGGCAGCTCAGAGCCTGGAACCTGTTTCAGATTCTGTGTCTCCCTCCCTCTCTGCCCCTCCCCACTCATGCTCTGTCTCTCTCTGTCTCAAAAATAAATTTTAAAAAGCTATTAAAATTTTTGAAAAAAATTAATTGAGGAGTGTCTGGTGGCTTGGACAGTTAAGAGTCCGACTCTTGATTTCAGCTCTGGTCATGATCACACATTTTGTGAGTTCTAGCCTCACACTGGGCTCTGTGCTGACAATATGGAGACTGCTTGAGTTTCTCTCTCTTCTCTCTCTGTCCATCCCCAACTTGTGCCCTTGCTCTCTCTCTCTCCCCCTCAGAATGAATAAACTTATAGAATTTTTCAACTATCAAATTATGCAGCAAGTTATATAATATTGTGTTAATTATACACCTGAATAAAAATATTTTTAGTTTTTTTATAGTTTATTTATTTTTGAAAGAGAGAGACAGAGCATGAGTGGGGGAGGGGCAGAGAGAGAGGGAGGCACAGAATATGAAACAGGCTCCAGGCTCTGAGCTGCCAGCACAGAACCCGATGCAGGGCTCAAACCCATGAACTGCAAGATCATGACCTGAGCCGAAGTCAGATGCTTAACCGATAGGATGAGCCACCTAGGGGTCCCAATAAAAAGATTTTTAAAATAATAAGATAATGAAAAAACTAATAAGATAATGACTGGGACAAATCTGAACTATCAGGTTTTATTAGCCAGAGCTCTGTGTGTTTGTGTTTATGTGAGTGTAGAAACTAGTACTCAGTCAAGCAAAATACTGTTATCTTTTACTTAATTAAAAAAATTCTTATAATCCTGACTATTTTCCAAAAGGTTGAGTCCTAGCTATTGTCAGATCCTATGTTTGCTGATCACAAACAAAATCTATATCCTTGAAATAATGTTTTCCACATTCTTTTTTTTTTTTTTTTTTTTACAAATAGTTTATTGTCAAATTAGTTTCCACATAACACTCAGTGCTCATCCCCACAAGTGGTGTCCTCCACATTCTTAACTTCACTTAATGGGTAGGGTTACATAACTTTGGAGAAAGAAATAATGAAAAAGCTGATTATTTCACACAAATAAGGGAGAAATGAGGTGGTAATCTTGTGAAGGTACTGGTCCTGAAAAATCTATGGAAAGAGGAGTACACAAGACCTACTTGCTTCATGAGCAAGAAAACAAACTTAGGTAAAATAACATATAATTTGTTTTTCAGTGAAATGCAATGTAAACGCTTTCCACCATTCTTCCAATAAAACATTCAATAAACTCCCTAACATTTATTAATTTTCTTTTGAAAATAAGAATTTACTTTAGGGAACACAAATACAAAGATAGGATAGTAAGTGTAAGAGCTACAAACCTTTGAAAAGCAGTATATATACATTTTTTTAATGAGTAGAAGATGGATTTGTTTTCATCTCCACTGAAACAATATTTAACATATATTTAAAATCATGGATTTTAGGAGGAACTTAAGTATTAGATTCAAATGATACTTCATGTATCTGTTTGGCCCTGAATTTTTCTATTCAACAAAGTTTATTCTAATGTCTTCACCTCCCCTCCCCACCCTTCCCCAAATATGTATGGTTACATGCTTTGCTCTGGGTAACTAATTAAACTGACTTGCCTGGAACTTTCCTGATTTTAGCATTGGAAATGCTGCTTCTGAGAAACCTATCAGTTCTCAGAGCAAATTGGGAATGTTGGTCATCCTAGAACTCTAGTATCCCGTGGCTCTACATCAGCACTGGAGAATGTCAACAGAGAATCGTGGACTGAATTGAAGAGATGAGGGGATGAAGAAATGTCAAAGAATCTATGCTGCTTCAACTTTGAGGTTAGCTTAGTTGAGGGAGGGATTGGATCACTTGAAACTCTCTCTCAGGAAGCTACATAAAACCGCAACACCGGATTATAGGCAAAAAGTTTGCTGTCACACTTGCTGTTTTATCTGGCTTGCCTGGCTTTGCTCTGAATCCTGTCTTAAAAGCAGCATCCTTGCATTCTCAAGAAAACCTGAACTTAAGTGACAGGACATAAATAGCTGGAGAGAAAAATCTAGTTCAATATAGGCCAGAGAAAATCCAAACCCCCACAAATCCCCACCCATAAATCCTCAAGCTGGAGGAGTTAAGAGCATTACATCACTAGCGACTGCTCCCATTGGTTGATGGTACCTGAAGGATCAGAATACCTGCTCTTTGGACTAACTCTTTCCTTCCCTTGCAAAGCATCAGAAATGTGGGTAGCATAGGCTAGAACAAAGCCCTGAACAAGGACAGCCTTTCAGAAGGGCACACCCTGCTGGGTCACTGCTTCACCGTGCAGGTCAGTGTGTGCACGTCTGCGGGCAGGACACAGTGAACCCAGGCAAGTACTGTCCTCCTTAGGAAGCTCTAGGAAGATGCTAGCTTGACTGGGAGTTGAAAGAGATCTCCGGTGAACTAAATGTGTTTGCTTTCTTCTCCCACTAGTGCTATCAGAAAAGATTCTCATTCTAATAAGTTTTGACAAGAGCTGGCAAGGGGAGCAGGTGCCAATGAATCCAACTAGTCGGAGGCATTAGAGACTTTGTGGGCACCAGAGGATAGAGGTGTTGCCATGGGAACCAAGTGAAAGGTGTTTGGTGGTGGCTGGTTAGGAGGTTTGTTTTCTTGTTTAAGACAGAGCTGAACAGCTGCAAGTCATGCTCTCTGTTTTCTACTTTAGCATCAGTGGGTAAATCCCCTTGCTCTCCTCCCCCCCCATCCCAGCCTTAAATAGGATTTGAAGAATTTAATTTCTCTGCTAACATGAATAATGCTTAAATATGAAGCACACCAAAATCCTTTGAAAAAAGGTATTTGCAGCAAATCAGGACAGTTCTAATCACAGAACTCTTTATGTTGGAGAGAAAATTGTTGCTTCAGGGTCAGAGTAGTGTTGTTTTTTTTGTTTTGTTTTCTGTTTGTTTTTTTTTTTTCAGCAGGATTTGAAGACATCATTTTGAGCTGCGAAGCCCTTGCCCTAGCTTTCATAAAACATCTTTCCATCATGCATTCTTTGGCATTCATACTTCTAGTTTTTAGGATTCATACACCCTGGAAATGACTCAGAAACACAGGGCTGCCTAAAGAAGAGGATGGGCTCTCTGAATTTTGCAGGTCTTTTTGAAGTCTTTTAAACACATGAGAGAAGAGATAAGAAGAATGTCAAGAGTTTAAAAATAGTAATTACCCAACAACAAGTATTATTTCCAGGACTACCTTACATCTAGTCTTCAAAGAGCCGAGGAAGATACAAAAGGAAGGTCAAAATTAAGACTTTTGTGACCTGCCAGACTGAGGGAGCAATGGAATTCTCTAGACCAGAAAGACAGAGGAACAGTGAAGAGGAAATGCAAGCTCTGAGCCACAGGAAACTGGAGGAGCAAATCACATGGATAAGGTGCTCATATACTGATAGTGGGTGGAAAGTGTCTGGTCATTCAGGCAAAGCTCAAGGAGATAGCAGATGCTATATGTTCAGTCACAGCAGTGCCTAGCAACTATAACCATCACACCATGTATGGAAGAACCGTGCCATTGAGCACTTAAAACAAGAGCCTGGATACTGAATTACAGTCCAAAGTGAAAGCTTAATTACAGGAAACAGGACCAGTACTGGGTGCCAATATCATGTATAAGATTTTAAAAGGATGAGCAACCCATGGTTGCACCACTCTGGAAATTTGTTAAAAATTATTAAATTACAAACTTAAAATTGATTAATTTTATAGTATGTAAATGATACCTCAATAAAGATACTTTAAAAAAAGACTTGCTACCAACTATGAGAAAATATATGATAACCACATATTTGATGGAGGATTTGTATCCAGAGTATATAAATAACTCCCCAACTCATAAAATAAGAAAACAAATAACACAATAAGTGTGCTAAAAACATAAGAAGACAATTCACCAAAAAAGATACACAAATGTAAAATAAATACATAAAAAGGCGTTCAATATTATTAGTCATTAGAGAAATACAAATTAAATTCATGAGGAGATACTGCCACACATTTACTAGAAAGGCTGAAACAAAATTTACTGGGGCTGCTGCTTGAACACGGACACTCAGTTTATTTGGACTCAGTTTATTCCCTTCCTCCCACAGGAGAATTCTGGCTCAAGGGCATCTTTCAGAGCACCATGCTTCATGGTGTTGGGGGAGGAGTGACTTGGATAAATTGAAATTGTGCTTTCACTTTCTTCAGTGTGTCCTCTCTTGTTCCATTGCTCCATCCAGATGCTATAATTTCTCACCTGGATTCCAGAGCTCTTGGGAAGGTATGTCTGTCCACAGATAACTGTCAAATCAATGTTACTGTATGGAGTAGGGAGAGACTAGAGACAGAACTTCCTATTCTGCTATATTGCTGATATCACTCTCACATGGGCGTCTGTTCGACATCTTTTCCCAGAGGAGTTAAGATTTTCGTAGTTCTACATATGCCAAGTAGTTTTGGATTGTGTCCTGGACATCTTGAACATTACATTATGAGACTCTCGGTCTCATTTAAATCCTTTGGGGAAATGTTGATGTTTTTGTGTTGGGGATAATTTGATAACACTTCTCAAGAATCGTTGAAGGCTCCTAATTGGGATGGGGTTAATTTGCCATCATTTCTGGGCTTCAGGCAGAGTAATCATGACCTTCCTAGGTTGTGGAGAAGCCCTCAGGAAGAGACACAAATATCAGATAAGCAAGTGGAAGTTGGCCAGCATACTTTGAAATTGTGGAGACCATGGCATGTGATGGACAAGGTCTGCTGTTCCTTGACTGTATTTTGATCTATTAATCTATATGCACCCTTATTTAGTTCCTACCCCATGCCATTCAAGTGATTCAATTCATCCATCAGTTCTGCCGTTTTCCTTCAAGGAAGGAAATATACATGAATAGAAAATTATAAGTCTTTCTAGATTGTGTATCCCAGTACCTAAGTACCTAAGACTTAGCCTGAGTGACAGAGAAAGGCAGAAATGAGAAAGTCTGTAGAACCCAAAAACAGAGGGACACAAGTACATATTTACACATATCCTAGAAAGGAACAGAGGTATCCAGAGAGCAGGGGCCTCTATAAGGTTTCTCTACAATATTCAAGGCAGAGGGCAGCCAGATCTGAGGGGCCATGCAGATGAACGACCATGTGCACTAATGATATATGAAATATTTTTTAAAGCTTTAAATTGTTTTATAAGATGACTTTTGGTCAGAGGCTTTTAAGTATTTCTTTCTTTGATTCCAGACTTCAATATTCTAAATAACTGAGTATATTTCAATATGTAAAGAATTCATACTCTGAGTTTCATGAAATACTTAACAATATTAAACCCAAATTACCTGTTACTTAATACTTAAAAATGGCACAGCATAGTAGAAAACTGGAAAACCAAAGACTGATACTGCCTTCTTTATGTATGCTCTATGATAATTTGTTTCTTCCTTATGAATTGTTCTATTTCTTATGTAATTACATCTTGTAGAAACTTCAAAAAAAGTACAAGAAAAAAAGCAGTATTAAGCAATATATTTTCAATGTTCTATTTTTAAGAGAATTTCTTTGATATTTCACTGATACAAGTGATAGTTGCTCTGGTTTCTTAGAGCAACCGTTATCTAGCAAAAGAAGTCTCCTTATAGTCTTCATTTGCTTAGAGGTTTTGCAGAGTGAGTGTTAAATTTTATTGATGCTTTTTCTCCACTTATTAAGATGATTTAATATTATTTTCACTTTTAACTTGTTAGTGCTAGGGGTTATTTTAATATAATTTCTAATATTCAACCATAGTATTATTTCTAAAATAAACTCAACCAGGTCATAAATTATTTTTATATTTCTGGATAGAGTTTGTGAATACTTAATTTAAAAATGTGAGACTATTTTAAAATTTTATTTTGTGTTCTGATTTAGTTTGGATATGTTATCAATGTTATCCCAGATCAGAAATGGAGGTGACAGTGATCCATATCTTTTCATCACCTGGGAAAAAATATGTGTAAAACAGGGAGTATTCTTTGGAGGATTGTAAAAATGTACCAGGAAAACCATCTGAGACTGGTGGTTTTGAAAACATAATATGAAGTCCTACTATAACGCCTTTGACAATTTCATGTTTTCTATTTTTAAGAGTCAGCTTTGGTAATTGATACCCTTTTGGGAAAACTGACCATTTCATCTAAGTTTTCGACTTACTGTTACAAAATTATTTATAACATTGTCTTTTGGGGGGAGAAGGGGATCTGTAGCAGATCTATATTCATGTTCTCTTTTTAGTCCTAAAATTACTTATCTGCGCTCTTTTTGTTTAATGAATATTGCCAGGGTTTTTTTTTCTAATTTATTAAACTCTATAAGGCTTATTTCTTTGATTATTTGTTTATAAATGTGTTAGTTTTGTTGATCCTTTATATTTTATCTTTGTTTTACACTGTATTACCTTCTACTTTTATCTCCATTATTCACTCTCTTCTTTCTTTGAGTTTACTATTTTTTTCCAATTCTGTAGTTGAAAGCAACCACCATTAATTTTCCAGTTTTATCTTTCAGATTATAACTATTTATTCTGATACATCCTCAGATGAATCCCAAAGTTTTACTATGTATTATTGTTTTCTGTCATTTCATTGAGGTTATTTTCTAATTATCAGTATGATTTTTTGATTTATAGTTTACTTAGGGTTATGCTTAAAATTCTAAATGGAATTTTTAGCTCTTCATTTTGTTGACTCACAATTTGAATTCATCATAGACCAGAAAATATAGATTGTATGTTAGTGATTATTAAGCATTTATTGGAAGTCTATTTCTATTTTTATAAACGTTCCACACATGCTTGAAATATAAGTATATATACAGATATAAAACCAAATAAGTATAAACAAAGATATATATAGTATATATTAAAGATATAACATATATATATATTTTGTACATATATATATGTATAGTAGATAGATTCATGGGCAGATGAATATGTAGCTACTTAGATATAGAAATAGAGGAATAGTGTTGTTTGATTGTGGTATACATAAAATTGTACTTTATTTAATCATTTCATATTCTTAATATATTTGTATTTTTTCTAATTGTTCTTGTTTCTGAGAAGTGTATTTTAAACTCAGTCTGGTTTATTATTTTAAAGTGTTTTATTTAAAATTTTATTAATATTTGCTCTTTTTGCCTTACATAATTTGAAGTTTATTTTTAGGGTTTCTGATAAATTATTTCTTTCTTTCATATCTAATAAAATGAATTATGCTTTTTCCCTTAAAGTTTCTACATTGCTCTTTATGTCTTTATCTATGCTGCATCCTGACTAATTTCCTTTGTTTTAACTTTTAGTTTACAAATTCCCTCTGTTTTAACATATTAATTAATTAATTAATTAACCTGCACTTTAACCTGCCTACTGAGTTTTTAATTTCATTTGGAGATGATATTGCACTGTGTTCCATGTCTCAGTGTTGCAGATGAGGAGTCCAATGATAATCTGATTTATTTTTCTTTTGTAAGTAACATGTTATTTTGCCTTTGAACTTATACAATTAAAATATGTTGAAGAAGTTCATAGGACATATCTGAGTGTTACATTATTTTTTGTTTGTTCCTTTTTTCTCATTACTTTAGACTGAAACTTTATGAGCCTGTTCAATGCTTAATACTTTCTTCAGCTCAGGACATTTTTCTTCTATTATTTCATTAGTTATTGATACTTTCCTAAACTCATTGTTTGTCTCTTTAAAACTACTATTTGGACAATATGCCTCATGTCCCTATATCTGTTCTCTCATAATAGTTGTCTCCTTTTTTCTCTGAGTTTTGATGTACTTCTTATAGTCATGTAGGTCATTAATTTGGGTCTTAATAATAACCATTCTTTCAATTCACATAATAAATTATTTAGTTGAAAAATTATATTTTAGTTCTGGTAACATTTTTGTGCTGCACTTGGAAACTTTATGAACCTCATTTTTAAATTTTCATTTTATTTGACTCATATGATAAGTTTATTCCCATTGATGTTTATTTGAATTTCTGTCTTATCTTCCTCTTTCTGTATTCTGTATTCCCTCTGGGATGAGATGAGGATTTTTTTATTTGGTTTGTATACTGAGGTGTATATCTGCTATTATTAGTTTCCTAACTCTCTTAAATCCTGAAAATTCTGAAGGGCACATGCATTTTATCACCTTAGGTTTGCTATGTAGTCAGAAATCTGTCCATCTTCTCTTGAGACACGGGCAGGACATTTGTGCATTCAGATCCTTGTGAGCTTTTTCATTTTTCTCTCTCTCTCTCTCTCTTTTTTTTTTTTTTTTGAGAGAGAGAGAGAATGTACAAGCAGGGGAAGGGCAGGTTCCACACCCAGCATAGACCAAGAGGCAGGGCTTGATCTCACAACTGTGAGATCATGACCTGAGCTTAAATCAAGAGTCTGATGTTTAACCAACTGAGCCATCCAGGACCCCCATCTTTGCGTTTTCTTACCTCAAAGGGTCAGTCCTCTTATGCTAATAGATTCCTGTTGGAGACTGATCTACCAAGGTCCACACATCTCTGGAGATCTATTCTTTTCAGGATCTGTTGCTTTTAGATTTCAGTTCTAGGTGTTCTCCAAGTAGAGATAGCCTTGCATCAGTTCCCTCAACTGGGACCCCACCACAGTCCAAGGTCTTACTTAATCTCAAACTGCAAAAATAGTCAGTGGCTCAAGAGAAACAAATAGTTTGGAGTTGGGATGGAGAAGAAGGAAGCTGTGTTGAAGGTAGCTTTTCCCAGAGTTCTCAGTTTTCAAATCCCTGAGAACACCCTCTCTCAATTTTTTTTCTCTATCCCCACCACAACTCTTTCTCCACTTCTCTCCCCTTCTCTCAAATGGTAAAATGATACAGCCACTTTGGAAAATAGTTCAACAATTGCATGAAAAGATAAATACAAAATTGTCATATGACTATGACCCATCACTTACACTCCTAGATATGTAAGAAATGAAATAGAAATGAAAAAACATCCACATAAAAATTTTTACACAAACATTTGTAGAAGCATTATTTATAGCAACCTAAAAGTGTAAATAACTCAGATGTTCACCAAGTTATGCACTGATAAATAAAATGTGGTATGGTATAACAATACAATTCAATATTATTTAGATAAATGAGACATGCTACAGCTCAGATAAAACTTCTAAACAGTATGATAAATGAAAGAAGCTAGCCACATGTAAAGCATGAAATTCCCATAAAAAACAAATCTATATAGACAAGAAATAGATTATTGGTTACCTAGGACTGTTGAAATGTTGGGGAGAAATGGGATAAAGAATGATTGTTAAAGGGTACAGCATGTCTTTTGAGGGTGATAAAAATAATCTAAAATTGATTGTGATAGTTACACAACTCTTTTAATATACTAAAAATCATTGAAATATATACTTTAAATTAGTGAATTATATGATATATGAATTATACCTTAATAAAACTGTTAATAAAAGAGAATCCATAGATAAAACCAATTGGTTACAAAATGGCTAGGACTAAATAATTGCTGATTGTAGTAGCAATATTTTCATTTTTTTCTGCTTCTATGTTGCATATTCTCTTTTGTGTATATAATCTATTTATCCATTTTACTGTTAATAGACATTTGGGCTCTTAAAACAAGGCTACTCTGAACATTCTTATGTATATCCCTGGTTGTATAGGGATAAGATTTCTCTAGGGTAGAACCTTAGAATGAAATTAGTGCCTAATAGGTTATGCACATCCTTAATTTTAATAGGTACTATCAACATTTTTATGAAGTTAATACTTTCATTGAAGTTAGATTCAAATAATTATATTGAAGTCACTTTTTTTTAAATACTGCTAGAACTTTATTTGTCCCTCAGTTTGAAGCTATAACCTGAGTCAAAAACTGAAAAATTGGCAGAATGATGAAAAATGAGGTTTATGGTATTCATTAAGGCTATTGAGAAATGTATTGTTATTTACCATAAGTTTATGGTCAGCTAGATAATTCTGTAAAGTGTGGAGAGCAAGCATTAGATTTCAAGGGAGCCAATGAGTAGTTTACAATGAAGGAGTCGATGCTGAGAAAGAAGAGTATTTTAGAATTTATATTATAAAGAGAAATAGAGATCAAATAGTATTTTGAGAATCAAAAGTTGAGATTTCTTTATTGTATAAAGATTTGCATAATCTAGAGAAGGAAGGAATAGAAAGAGAAAGAGAGAAAGGTGTTAAGTATGAGAAAGGAATAATTAACAAAGTGAAGTTCTGGAGAGGCACCAAGATAAGTAGGAATAAAATTGTAGGTAAAAGAGAATCAGCAAAAAATGATGAGTGGGGCATGGCTTCTTCCAAAATAAGAGAGGAATAGCAAAGGAGTGGAAAAATGGAGAGATGTTAAAGGAGGAGTTCATGTTTTAGAGCATTGTAACTTAGTGAAAGAAAGAGTTGTGCATACGTGTGTTGGTATCATTACATAAACACTTTCACAGGAAAGCTCTTGCACATAAACTTGCAAAAGAATTATTTAAAGATTTTCCTCAATTGATTTTATTTATTTTAATACTCTATCATCTGGTTCAATTCAGGATCCATTTCTACTATGGTGCTTTTGCTCTAAATAACTCAGCCCATTTGTAGTGAGGATTTGGAGATCTTAAAATTATGAAGTATGTTTAGATCATTATTTGCTGTTGTATGTCCTTGGACAAGAGTCTTCACCTCTCTGATTAATTTTCTTTACATGGAGATAATACTATCTCACATAAATAGCTGTGGAGTTGTTTCGTGAGATAACATGAAAGCATTTGGCAAATGCTATAACACTAAATGTGTGTGATTTCATTCTTTTTCCTTTTTTATAGCTTATTACCTGATCCTCTCTTCCACTTTTTAATAATGTGATCTTGCATTGCCAGACAATTGTTTCACTCACATAAACACAATTTTCCCAACAAAAGGAACATCTAACAGGGTCAGTAATTAAAGTAAGACTATTTGACTTGCTAACAGACTGGTTGACTTCACAACAAAGGCAAGGATGGAGCAGAAAGTGTGAAAGCACAGATTTCTTGTGTGGTACCTACACAGCCTGTATGCGATAGCCATCCAAATTGTTGCACTGAGTGCAGGTCTTTAAAATCCATTGTAATGTGCCAGTACCAAATGATACAAGTGGCATTAAAAAAAATAAGACTTCATTTTAATTGGAGAGAGAACCTATGCAGGTAGGCATATGAATAAAAATACAAGAGCCACATAATTGTTGAAAGTGGTATAAGAATGGGGGGGAAGAAGGTGTCCTCATGGGCTGGATTTTAAATGAGTTTTAAAGCAGTGGTTCTTCAAATTTAAGTCAGATTACATTCTTGTTTTCCAAACTAAACAGATCATGTCTTGTTGAAGTAGAGGATAAGGCCTCAGAGCCCAGGGCTTCACCTCCTCCTCCCAAATACTTCTTCCTGTTCCCAGAATTCCTACATGAGACCCTGAGGCATCTTTCCAAAAGCCCAGGATTGAGAAGGATTGGGTTGAGGGGATAAGAGAAGATAGGTAAGAGAGTTTGGGTATATGCAAAAACAGATAATAGGGGAAAACCCAGTGTAGGTGACACTGGGGGATTCCTGCTCCTCTGGAAGCTGTGAGGTGATAGACTATGTATGGGGAGCAGTGGAGGGTAAATAGCACTTATGGAAGAGTTAAATTGTGGAGAGTTACATATGTTATGCTTAAAGATCCTATAAGTTAGGAATCCCTGATAAGTAGACCAATAGACCTTAAGGCATGATCTTGTTTCATCCATATAGCATGCCTGATGCTACATTTTATTTGTCTTAATTATGTTTCTGTGTTTTACCACGTATTTCTGAGGAGATGGGCTCCATATGGATAATGGGTGCATGAGCAACTTAGACATCACTTTCAGAAATTCTATCCACAGGCATGGAGATATTTCAGTAATTCATTGATAAAATTAGCTCCTCATTGCAAAGACTTTGAGTCCCCTACCATAGGTATTGAAGAGTTATTTGGGTTTCTTGAGTAGGTGAATAATAATGAAAAAATAACTTAATAGAACTTACCTGAGACTTGGCAGGGGGAAATTCTATAGTCTTTGTATGCAGAAGTTGTGTGTATGGCTGTAGGTATTTGCATGTTTGCATGTCTTCTGGTTTATATTTATTTATTTTTTAAAAATTTTTATATATTTTTTAATTTATTTCTAGGAGAGAGAGACAGCGTGAGCAGGGGAGGGTCAGAGAGAGAGGGAGACACAGATTCTGAAATAGGTTCCAGGCTCTGAGCTGGCAGTCAGCACAGAGCCTGACGCGAGGCTCGAACCCACAAACCGCGAGATCATGACCCAAGTGAAAGTCGGACACTTAACCGACTAAGCCACCCAGGCGCCCCTTGTGGTTTATATTTAAAAAGAGGTCTAAAGACACATGAAACGATGCTCAGCATCCCTCCTCATCAGGGAAATACAAATCAAAACCACACTGAGATACCACCTCACGCCAGTCAGAGTGGCTAAAATGAGCAAATCAGAGAACTCTAGATGCTGGCGAGGATGTGGAGAAACGGGCACCCTCCTACACTGTTGGTGGGAATGTAAACTGGTGCAGCCCCTCTGGAAAACAGTGTGGAGTTTCCTCAGGAAACTAACAGTAGAACTCCCCTATGACCCAGCAATAGCACTGCTAGGAATTTACCCAAGGGATACAGAAATGCTGAGGCATAGGAGCACATGGACCCCAATGTTCATAGCAGCACTCTCCACAATAGCTAAAACATGGAAAGAGCCTAAGTGTCCATCCACAGATGAATGGATCAAGAAGATGTGGTTTATCTATACCATGGAATACTACA
Source organism: Hyaena hyaena (assembly GCF_003009895.1). Classification (NCBI taxonomy): domain Eukaryota; kingdom Metazoa; phylum Chordata; class Mammalia; order Carnivora; family Hyaenidae; genus Hyaena; species Hyaena hyaena. Next base: position 23,788 of record NW_024082707.1, read on the forward strand.
TGGCAATGAGAAACAATGAAATCTGGCCATGTGTAGCAACATGGATGGACCTTGAGGGTGTTATGCTGAGCGAAATAAGTCAGGCAGAGAAGGACAAATATCATATGTTTGCACGTATAGGAGGATTAGGAGGAACTTGACAGAGGAACAAGGGGGAGAAGAAGGGGGGAAATGGTGGGGGAAAGGGAGAGAGGCAAACCATGAGAGACTCTTGAATGCTGACAAAAACTGAGGACTGATGGATGTGGGGGGGGGGGGGGATGGGCATGAGGAGGGCACTTGTGGGGATGAGCACTGGGTGTTATGTGGGAACTAATTTGACAATAAACTATTTGTAAAAAAAAAAAATAAAAAAATAAAAATTTTCTTGGGAAGAGGAAAAAAAAGGAAAAAAAAGAGGTCTAAAGGGATACTATGCATGGAGTTTCATCCTCCCAGGTTAACAAGATAATTCACTTGAAGTAAATAGGATAATTTGGAAAGTTTTATTACCTTTCAAATAAGATAAGATTGAGTTAAGGCACAAGATTTTATAGATTATGGAGGAGCTGACACAATGTCTTCAAGCAATTTTTCTGCTCCTTATTTTTAGCCAGTGGATTTTGAAAATTTAGTTCATAATGAACTTAGGGTGTTTGAATATGTAAATTCATATACACACTATACATGCCCACTTACCCAAACATACAGTTGCACTCAGATGTCTAAACACAAGGCTGGTGATATGGAGGTTTCTGAGATGTAGCAATACATTTGCCCCAATACGTGTAGAAGAATAAAACTATACCAGCCCACATTGGAAAGTAAGTGAACTTTGCCTAAAAAGATATAAAATGTTAGTAGAATAAACATTATATACCTACACACAAAGATAAGGAAAATTAAGCTAAGAGCTCATTATTTCTCAGCCTTGTGATTTTAAAAGAAAATTCTGAAATTCTCAGTATAAAAACCCCATGGGTTTCCCTATTGGAATAAGACAAATGATAGTAGCCTGCATTATTTTTGTCCTTGGAAGATGGAAGTGAGGAAAAACTAAATGAGTCTTAATTTGGGTGATGACAGTGAGAGGTGAGTAGCAGAGACCTTGCGTGTGAAGTTGCTCCTCCGGCTAGAAAACCTATGTGTGAGAGTAAAAATCGAAGAGACTATTTTTGTTTATTCTTGACAGTTAATTAGAAACAGGAAGCAAATCTTGTTTTAAAGACACATAACCGAAATTTTCTCTAATTAGTGGGGGAGTAGAATCATACTATCTAAGGTGAATACAGATTCGTCAGTATCTTTCTCTTTCAAATTCCAGAAGAAGAGGTCAAAATCTTCCAATGTTTTTTTGAAATGTCAAAACTCAACCTTAATAATACTGGCCTCATACAGGCAGCTCTGCATATAAAAAGAGGCCAGAAAGCTGCCAGTCAGGTTTACTTCTGTCTCACTGAATGAACGCACACAAGGGCAAGCAAAGCTTCTTTGTTGGGAGTGGAGGATGGAATTTAAAACATCTTCACTTATTTAAACTAACAGAAGAGGGACAGTCATGTGAATTAGTGATTAGTGTAAATTATTGAACGATCTTCTGAAAATTTTATTCCAGAATGTCTATACACACTAAGGGTTAGATGGGCACTAAAAGACATGCTCTTTTATAAAGCAGGTTCATGGACTTACTGTGGATATTTTTTAAAGAATGTGTTTTATTACATGAAAGTCAATACTGGAACATGAGCTCACTGACCAAATGACTGTCCTTTGGAGACCTACTTTATAAATTAATACATAGTAGTCATTTTCTGGGAATGTATCAATTGAGTATTTGTTGATTGGCATAAATCATAAACTCTTCCAGACATATAAAAGACTAACCAAATCTTGAGTATTAAGTACATGATGTGTGCTTAATTGTACCCCACCCCCATTCACATGTTGAAGTCCTAACTCCCAGTATATCAGAATGTGACTGTATTTGGAAATAGGATCTTTAAAAAGGCAATTAAGTGAAAATGAGGTCAGTAGTGCTGACCCTAATCCTATGACTGAACCAAAGTAAATGGTGCCATTATAAGAAAAGAACATTAAACAAGACACATCCAAAAGGGAGACCCCATGTGAAGACACTGAGAGAAGACAGCCATCTGCAAGCCAAGGAGAGATAGGCCTCAGAAGAAGCCAATTCTATTAATACCTTGGCCTCAGAATTCTAGCCTCAAGAATTGTGAGAAATAATTATTTCCGTTAAGCCAATGAGTCTCTGGTATTTTGTAATAGTAGCCTGTTACAGAGTGAATGTTTATGACTTCCCCCAAATATACGTATTTTAGCCCTAATCCCCAGTGTGGCTGTATTTGGTGATGGGTCCTCTGAGGAAGTAATTAGGATAATTAGTAATTAAGAGATCATAATTATGGAGCCCTGATCTGATAGTATGAGTGTCCTTATAAGAAGAAACATCAGAGAGCTCTCTCGCATTGTCTCTCTGAACACACACAAAGAGGCCATGTTGGCACACGGCAAGATGGTGGCCACTTACAAGCCAAAAGAAGAGTCCTCAGAATGAAACCTACCTTACCAGTACCTTGATCTTGGACTTCCTAGCCTACAGAAATTATGAGAAATAAATCTCTGTTGTTTAAGCCAACCAGTCCATTGTATCTTTGTAATGGCCACCTGAACAGACTAAAATATAGCCTAGTAAACTAATACAAAACATATATGCTAAATTCATGCTTTTGTCTTAGGTCCAGTCCTAGTCCTCTCCCCACAATCAGGAACTGGATATTATATAAAAGTATTAAGATGTTTTTATAAAAAGGAAATTAAAAAGATAATTAATCACTGATAGTACCTATGTTTTGAAGAGTCATATATTTTCTGTGACATTAGATTCCAAAAACTTTTGCTATAATGTCAGTCCTCAAGGCTTTTACATTCAGGTTGAATTTATTATAAGAATTTTTAATAATTTAATAGTTAATTAAATCATTTTATGTACATTTAACTTTATTTCATATTTATACTTGTTATTATTAATATTAACCTATATCACAATAAATTTATATTTTTATGAACTTTTCAAAGCATTTGTATATGTTAGTTACCTCATTTACATCTCTCAGAGGCCTTGGACACAGGCACAGAACACAGTGTCTGCATTTTTCTGTAGGAATTTAAGGTTGGGGAGGCTAAGTAACCTACCCAAAGTCTTAGAGGTAGGAAGGACACTCACTGATAACAGTAGTTATACTGAAGGAAGATGGCAAACTTGATGGAAATTAGGATGATAGTCATGCCCATAAGGTTTAGAATCTTTTCAAGATGATCTTCTTTAGTTATTGTTTATATAATTATAACATTATTATTTGAAACAACATTATCAGAAAAGTGATTATTAAATTTTTTTAAGGTTTTTTTTTTTTTTTTTTGAGAAAGAGATAGAAACAGCATGAGCAGGGGAGGGTCAGAGAGAGAGGGAGACACAGAATCTGAAGACAGGCTGCAGGCTCTGAGCTAGCTGTCAGCACAGAGCCTGGCACAGGACTCAAACTGACTAACCATGAGATCATGACCTGAGCCTAAGTCAGACGTTTAACCAACTGAGCCACCCAGGCACCCCAGAAAAGTAATTATTAAAACCAAGAGTGGATCCAGCTTGTTGAACTCCAGATACTATCGAGTATCTTATAATCACTGGCTCAATCTAAGTCTCCTTTGCTCTCTCCAAGATGGTACTGGCAACATTTTTAACCTGACTCTAAACTTGGAAGGACCTTCCTTGTAAGATCTCCCTAAGGGTGATTTTTGGGCAGGCATATGGTCATTATAAAGAAACTGCTGCCTCCTGGGTCCCCCACTGGTACAAATATTGCTTTAGAAAATAAGATAAGGAGAGTAGAATAATTGGAGTACTCCAACTGGCCACTTCTGGGAGATAGCAGATATCTCTTTGTCCTATAGCAATGTGATAAGGGGAGAAAATTTACTCAATACACTTCCACACAAATTTTCTGAATTCCAAAAAAATTCACACTCTTAATAAGCCCACACAGTACTAGCCACAGTGGGAGGGCACAATCCCTGTTTTCAAGAGTTTCACAATACAGTTACAGTGACAAGATTAACACATTGTCAGATATATTTTGGAGTTCAAGCAACATTCATCACATGCCTAAGAAAGGTATAGCTGTTCATTGGACTTCAAAGGTATAGATGTTCATGGACTACCAATAGCAGCCTACATGAGAAAGAAAGAGGAGAGTAGGTAATTATCCTTAGGTAGGATACTTGCACCTGAGATTTGTAACTGTACTATGGGTCAGAGGATTTACAACTTGTTCCAAAATGTAGCTGCAAATTAAAATTTATAGGGGGGCTTTGAAAAAATTCAGATTCTAGAATTCTGAACTAAATAGAGGTATTTTGGACTCAGATACAATACCATCCACATGGTATCATGAAAGAAGAACATGCTTTAAAAAAACTGTGACTAAATAAAAGTAAATCACAATCAAAGTCTCAAGATGAGGGAGAACAAAAGTCTCAATGTAAGAATGAATACTGAGCAATGCATAATAAATCTAAGTTAATATTGATAATATGAAAGGCAACTGTACTAGAAGTTTTAAGGAAGGACTACTGAAGTGACTCAAGAATAGTGTGAAACTAAAAAGTTTAAACCATTAAAACAATAATATTGTAAAAGAGGTATGAAAAAGCAAAACACATTCGGAATTTCTCTTTCATGGTGATGGTGTGTAAAAAAAGGTAGAAATAGAGATTCCAAAATCCAACCACACACATAATGCAACAGAGTTCTTACAAAAATTTCCAGGAATCTGAGCTTTTGTTAAGTTTGCTTGGTGATTCTTGGGAGACTAATCAGCAGGCAGACTTCGGGGAACCACTAATTTAAAGGACTCTTCCTGAAACCAGAAATAAGCAGCAAGCTGCATGTCAATACTCACACTCCTGTTGCTCACATTTTCTAGAGCAACTCTGGATAATTGAATGAAAAGACACTTCCTCGGGGCGCCTGGGTGGCTTAGTCGGTTAAGCGTCCGGCTTTCGCTTAGGTCATGATCTCTCGGTTCCTGGGTTCGAGCCCCGCGTCGGGCTCTGTGCTGACTGCCAGCTCAGAGCCTGGAGCCTGTTTCAGAGTCTGTGTCTCTCTCTCTCTCTGACCCTCCCCTGCTCACGCTGTCTCTCTTTCTCTCTCTCTCCTAGAAAAAAGAAAAAAAGAAAAGACACTTCCTCTACCTTCATGCTAATTCCATTAGGTGAAACTTCACAGAACACAATAAAAAAGAGTTCTGAGAGATTGACTCTGAAAGTTTTATGTACTTGGACTCTTACTTTTTTATGAAAAATACGAATTGTATTAGATGAGCTGTAATATTATTTACAGCTTCAGATTTAAATGAATTTATAAAGCATTGTAAGTTATATTTAGGAATGATATTTAGTGGAATTTCAGAATATGGTTCAGGAAATAATCAGAAGACCATCATCTACATAATGAGACATAGGCAATCTGGATTGAGGGCAGGAGGCATGATATTATTTCTCCAAGTCCCTCCTATTCTTATAATGCTTTGTTGACCCTAGACACATAATAAATACATGTATTTTTAAATAAGTTAGTGAGTCAGTGAAAACAAAGTTCCTTGGGTGTATCTTGGGAAATACAAGATGAAATCAAATCAGAAATGAAATAATTTAGTGCTACTATAAGCTGGTAACCACTGACTGAGAGGTCAAATCTTAAATTTGAATGTCGAGAATAAATGAATCGAAACAGATTTCTCAGAAGGCTTGCTGAAAACAAAATAGAAAGGAAACAGTGACAAGGGGAACAGAGGGCAGAATGAATGAATAAAAAATGGAGGTGAAGTTTTATGATAATTTTGTAGTCATAGAGTCATCATATCTCAGGTTTCGCAGGAACCCCAAAGGTCATTCCTGCCAATCACACATCTAATGCTTGAAAACTCTGACTTTGCCCCCCTCCACTGAGATGACGCAGAAGATAATTCTCTTTAACAGGAAAACCAAATGGAATTTGGGAAGTTGTACTTAGTTTCCAATTTACATCCATATTTCATGATGAAAACTAGGCTTTCATGTATACACATCTATCTGTATCTGTATGTGTATCCATAGTCCTGAACAGCATTGCTAGTACTTGAATTTCTTGATCCAAACAGATTTGCGGAGTTTGGTTTGCCTTAGTCTTTATTTAAAAAATTGTCTCAAGAGCTGGTGAAATAACCATAGAATTGCTTTTTGACTACATCCACAGTGAAATGAATTCAGGGCAACATCTAATTTATCATTCAGCCACATCTGACAGATGGATTTCAGTGGTTTACTAGGTCCCTGGGGACTTTAGTTAGTTCAGAACAAGTGCCTCTGAACACCCAAAGGGTCTGGGGGTTTCCCTTTTCCCAATCAATGTCTATCTGTTAAAGGTTATCTTGGGGAAAGTTAAGAAGAAGATTAAAGTATGACACTTCCTCAGAGGAACTTAGTCTTATTTTAATTCAAGAAGCTCTGGGTTTGTGAACTGACTCAGGACTGAATATTGGATAAAGGGCCATTATTCTCAATCATGTGAGCTCAATTAAGGATTTTGTTCACCAGACAGAGAAGTTTTTGTTGACACAAATATTCTTAGTTCTGGCTGCTCTAACAAAATATCATAAACTAAATGGCTAAAACAACAAACATTTCTCACAATTCTAGAGGCCGGAAGTCCCAAATCAAGGTTCTACCAGATGTGATGTCTGGTGAGAGCCTGCTTCCTGATTCACTGACTATGATTTCATTGTGTCCTCATGTGACAGGGTAGACAGCAGAAGCAAGCTCTCTTATAACTCTTATAAGGGCATTAATCTTATTCATGAGGGCTCTATCTTCATGACCCTATCTAATCCTAATCACCTTCAAAGGCTTCACCTCCTAATATTATCACATTGAGAGGTAGGGTTTCAGTATATGAATTTTGGGGAGATGCAAACATTCAGTCCATAGCATAAATCAAGTAGGCACTACGTGGCGTGCCCATTTATTTTTGCTTTGGGAACTTCATCAATTAGCCATTGTGAAAAGATCAATCTGCTTTGATAACCTTTTCCAACCAGTGACTTTTTGTTCTTAACCATGTCCACCTAGTGCTGTCACTTTGTCTCAGACATCCAGGGTTCCCTCAGGTTCACTGAAGCAGCTGAGCTCAAGTCAATGGCCATATTTCTCACATTCACCCCCATTCTCCAACCTGAGGAATTTCCCAGGTAAAATCTGATGTTGGCCCCCATACATGGAGGGGGAGGAGAGACCAAAGAAAGAGAAAGATCACTCTAGATTGGCAGGTGGTAGGTTTAATAAGCAAGTTAACTTACATACAAAGTTTACCTTGGGTGTCTTGAAGTAGAGTAGATCTCTGCACTCATCCACTAGAATTTTAAAAGTTTGTATAGAGGGCTTAACTGTGTTCAGTCACATATTTAATCTGATTGGTCTTAATATATCGCTGTCTCAAGATTGTGGTGTTTTTTGTTTTTTTTTTTTTTTTTGAGTTGGGGAGACCGGCAAAGAGACGGGGGAGAAAGAGAGATAATCCCTAGCAGGCTCCACACCCAGCACAAAGCCCTATGCAGCACCTGATCATACAGCCTGGGATCATCATCTGAGCTGAAATCAAGAGTCAGATGTTCAACCGACTGAGGTACCCAGGTGCCCTCAAAATTGTGTTCTTGAAGCTGCTTCCTACTACTATGGGTGTGGTAGGCAGAACGTACATTCCAAGGATGGGAGAGTGGTTGAACAACTTGAACAACTTGCTCAGGTCCAGCTCTTGGGTCAACTGGTGGTCACATTGTCTCGGTGACCTCTTCCAACACTAGCCCAGCCATTTCATGGATTCTGAGTCTTCCTTGTGAGGTATTTCCCAATATCATAGAGAAGAGAACATGCTCTGGGCTTTCTTGGAGAAGTAATCAGAGGGGCGGTCACACATTATAAATCCTGTCTTCCCAAATCTTCAGATTTCTTCCTCTGTCTTCAGTGAAGAAATACATGTATAGCATATGAATTTAGTTGAGGCCACCAAATTTTAAATCAACAGACTGAGAACAAAATGTGGAGGGGACCTCTTGCAGCTGCTTATACTCACATATTCCTCAGAATTTCTGCTAAGAATACTCGCATCGGTAAATTTGTCCTAACCATACCCTTCCTTCTAGATGTATACTACCCTCAGCATTTTTTTCCCAAACCTTTCCTGTATAACATAAGTTAGCAAAACCAGCATTTATTTTGTGATTAAGCTGTCTCTCTCAAATTTGACTTTGTAATTGGCAGCCTATGCCATGCAGGGATCTGTTCCCCAGTTATGTGCCTTCTTCACTGGAGGGTGATGGGTGACCTAAAGGAACTTGGCAACCTCGTGGGAAGTAACTAACAGACAATGTAGTTACAGGGTTTGTTGAATCAAAAAGGACAGAAGAGACTGATTCTGATTCTGCTGCAGTGGAAACTCTCTAGGGTTTGAGGGGTTGGTAATAAAGATAATATAAATCATTTCAAACAGTCCTCTTCCAGTATTTAGATTTATACTTTTTTTTTTACTCCATTTCTTAGCTTTCATGTAGAAAATCTGACAAGAATATGAATTCAGACTGGATTGTAATTCAGCAATCGAAAATAATGTTTATGTGGGCTTTTTTACTGTTTTGTTTTTTTGGCGTATCAGCCAAAATACGAGGCAACATTCAGGAGAAGAAAAATTTTAGTTTGTTTTGTTTTAGGATAATAATAGCAACTTGTTTTCAAAATCATTTCAGCCATTCTAGTTCCTTTGCTATTAATAACAATTTTAATATAAATTTGTGAATTTCTCCAACAAAGCTGGCTGAGATTACAATCAGGATTGCATTAAACACAGAGATCAATTTGGAAGAACTGACATTATTTGTCATTGGAAACTGCCACATCATAATCACAGTTGTCTCTGTGTTTATTTAGGTCTCAGTTTTTCTTATCAGTGTTTTATAGTTTTCATTATAGAAATACTACACATATTTTGCTAAATTCATCCTTAACTAGGTCATGTTTTTTATGCTATTAAAAACAGTAGTTTCTAAATTTTTTAAAATTGTTTTTTGAGAGTAATAAAAGAAAAATTTATATATTATAAAAATTATATATATATATTCATATATACACACAGACACATTTCTTCTTGCCTGTAACATAGCTAAACCTGCTTATTAGATCTAGTAGTTTTTTTGGTAGATACTTGAGGATTATATATTTAGACAGTCATGTCCGGAAATAAAGATCATTTTATATATTTTGTCCAATCAATATACTTTTTATTACTTTTTTCTTGCCTTTTTGCACCGACTAGAACCTCCACCCTTTGAATTAGAATGATGTGAACAGACATTTTTGCTTTGTTCCTCATCTGAAGAAGAAAAAAACAGTTTTTCAACATAAAGTATGAGGCTAGTAGCAAGTTATTGGAGATGCCTTGAATAAATTCTTTATTAATTCCTGATATTTCCTGATACTGTTTTATCATATATGTTGTATTTGTGAGATGTATGTTTCTGCCTCTACGATGACTATATGTTTTCTTGTTATTATATTGATGATATGGAAAATTGCATTGATTAACTTTGGTCCAATATTGTATTTCCATTTTAAAGAAATCACTTGATTATGATATACTATTATTTTTACATATTATTGGATTCTATTTGCTAATGTTTTGTTAGTGATTTTGGAGTTACGTTTATGAGTTTTCTTTTCTTGTAATATCTTTGACATCAGAGGAAGGCAGACCTCATAAAAATGAGTCAAGAAGTTCCCACTTTTGTATTTCTGGAAGACTGTGTGTAGAATTGGTTTTCTTCTCCTTGGATTTTTCTTTGTGGTTAAATGTTTTATTACAAATTCAGTTTTTAAAAGAAATATAGGAATATAAACTTTATTTCTTCTTGATTGAAATTTAGTAGTTTGTTTATTTCAAGGAATCTATTTCAGTCAAGTTTAAATGTAGTGGCTTAAAGTTGATAGTTTACTTTTAAATATTTAAGATCTAATGACTCCTCATTTATTGCTGATTGGTCATCTGTGCCTTATCTTTTTTCCTGATTATTTTTTATGTAACTATCATTTTAATTGATTTTTTTGAAAACCAGATTTTGGTTTCTTTCCCCTGCCATTTTCTTTTTGTTACTATTTTTGGTGGTTAGTAATTTTGAACCTTATTATTTTTTATCTCCTCTGATTACTTTTGTTTAATTTGTTCTTTTGTTTGTTTAAGCTGATGCCTAAAACATTGATTTGAGAACTTTATTGCACTTAATATAAATATTTACTGATATAAATTATCCTATTTTAGCCACACTTGATGCATTTTTATACATTGTGATTTGACTTATAGCCAATAGAAATATTTTCTAGAGTTCCAATTCTGGGTCAGAGAGAACTAGAAAATTCTACTCTTTTTTTCTCACTGAATATGACTATAAAATACATACATAATATAAAAGCAGTTTTTTGAGAATGATATTAACATTGTTTCTGCTCAAAATGTACCTCCTATTCCTTTTCACCTTTCTGTGTACACAGACTCTGCACACATGAATATTTGACTTTTTTTCCTCTCCCTGAAATCGAATGCTGCCTATACTTATTATTTGTCACTTAGCATTTACCACTCATACACGTGTATTTTACTTTTTCATAGGTGACGCTGATGCAGATTACATTTTCTTTGATAAAAAGAAATCATTTTTACTTATAATAGCCCTCCCCAGGCCACTTGAAATAAGGGTAGGCCCATAATACATAGAAACTGCTTTGAATTGATGTTAATTTTTGGACCAAGCTCATCAGAATAGGCGTTGTGGCTAATATTTTGCTTTCTTTCTCTTCACTACCATCAGGGATTCTTACAGAATTAGATTTTAAAGGTGACTGAACAGGATTAGGGTATTTGTACTGTTCCCCATGTTCCTGGTGCGAGGTTTGGGCTATGGTTAGGAGCAGAGTGCTAGTCTCTCTCCATGGTAGTGCCTTCTGGCACAGATTAAGGCTTCATTAGTAATGTGGCCTGAAGTCAATTTTTGCCTATTTATTGGATTATTGTCTTTACAGTAAGGATACCTGTGTCAGCACTGTGATCTGAGATTGGAGTCAAGACATGACTCTTTTTTGGTGCCCACTGGAAAGGGCAAATACAGATTAATAGCTAAAGGATTGACTTTATTGTGTGCGAAATTCACTAACCCAGAGCTCTAACCAAAAGAATAAAGTTTCCCAAATAGGTCACCAGAATACCCCCAATGTGTCAACCAGGAGAACATAGCAGCACACTAAGTTGGAGGCCAACTGGGCTCTCGGAGGAAACTTTCTAGCTGAAGAATGTCTTTAGCTTTAAACCATCAAATCAAGGTGATTAAGGTGAAAATATGTATGTATTTACAGTTTGGCTCTTCATAAGTTTTGTGCATGTGTATAAAAGAGAAAGAGAAAAATGGGGCAGGGAAGAGAGAAGCTGAAAAAAATTAACACAGCAAATAACCTGGTTTTTATTTGTTTCTCAAATTAGGGCCTCAATTAATACATCTCAAATTGCCTCAGGACACTGCCAGAAAAGATTAATGCAAAAGTGGTGCATTGTACCTTTTATCTCAATTGTATGACAGTACTCTTGCAAAGTTGAAAAGCTGCTAATTTAGTAGTCAACAGTGTCAAATAAAATTTCTAAACTGTATGTCTATAAAAGAACATCTTAGCAATAAGGCACAGCAAATATGCTTCAAAACAGTGCAGTCAGCAAATCTGTTTCAGGTTTTGAAATATCTAGCAATGACATTTATTAGAAAGAAAGTATAATATATCAGTGATATAAAAAGCTGTCTCTTCATCAGCATTGCTTTATTATAGGCACTAATTTTGTGCAAAATCCTTTAGATTCTTTGCAAAACACCTGCTGAACTTAGAGAAATATGGTGAGTGCTTGCACAGAGACAGATGCAGCTTAATCACATAATACTGAATTTGACTTTGTGGTGTTTAACAATAAAATGAACTGAGAGCATACTAGTACAGAAGGCTTAAATCTTCCTCAAATTTGTATAAAGTTTTCAATGAATATACTATTTGTGCTGATTCTTTCTTCATCAAGTTTGAGGATATAAACAAATAGTGATTATAAGTTCCCATTAAGACTGAGTTTTTAAAATTAAATTAAATCACATTGATGACTATGATCTGAAATTGCACTCCTTTCTCCCACCTCCTGTCCTATTTCAATTTTCCTAGCTGGCTGCTCTGGCTACTTTTTCCTTTGTAGTTTCCATCCATTCATCCATTCATCATACCCTGTTTATTCTCTCAGATTACTTGAAAATTTCATGTTATAGATGAATCTGCTTCAAGGTCAGATATGATGGCATTATGGCTCAGTAAAAGATGGAAATAGAATAAGAAAGACCATTTTCTCATTCTCTCTTCTGCTGTACACGATTAGTTTTATATGTTGATTGATTTTTGGTGGTAGGTTAAGTCGATTTCAATGAATTTCACTCACCCAGTGTTGACCAGATTAAGATCCAAAATTGTTTACCCATATCACTTTTTCTCTTCTTTTCTTCCCAGTCTTCTAATTCATACGTTCAAAAGACATTTTATTTGTACATATATGATATAGTCTCTATGTGTGCCTACATGTATTCACATTCCCTAGTGAATTAACTATCCTTTCTTCATTGATTCTTTTTTGCATTGTAATGTTAAATAATGGTACTTTAATTTTACTTCTTCAGATAAGCTGTGTGCTTGAGAAAACCATAAAACAATGAAACCTCATGAATATTTATATCAATGACTACACAGCATTATAGTCATAATCTCTGGAACTAGTTCTCACAAGTTCAGAATTAATTATCAAGTTCAGTTTTAATTGCATTCTTCTAAATTGCAACCCCTCCCTCCTAAAAAAAAGACATAATGAATTATCTGGTAAGTACTTTACTGGGACTAATGCATCTCGGAGAGCTTCCTAAAATCCCATTCTTAATGTCTAATAACCAAATGAAGGCATCCAACCCCAAACCAGTGTTCTAATCCTTGTTATCAAATGTATTAGACATTTGTGGCTGATTCTAGGGGGTTAATATATTTCATTTTCACTCAAATGAAATTTGCTATTTTCAATTAGTAAGAATTTAATTGAGTTTGGGGAACTTTTTTATTAAAAATTAAACCCTAAACACTCATTGTTTTGCTTTCTTATCCTGTGAGTCTGAAATAGCATACAGAGAGGAGTATTTGATGGGTAAACTCTGGAGAACAGTTGTCCCTTTATTAAAAAATAATTAAAAGACATGTTTAGCACTAAGACATAAAGAAGTGAACAAGTAAGAGTATTGATATATTTCATCTTGAAATAAATGAGATCTACCTAAAACTTTCTGGTCAGAATGCTGAATGTAAGAAAATAAGAAAGCATAAACAAATATTCTTAGAATAAAATACAGAACATTCAAAAGAATATAAAATTTTAAATAAAGGCTAACGGAAAATTTTAATGAGTAAAACATTGAGAGATATGTTTATTTCATTAGGTAATATATATTCTATTAAGTCAGAAAACATTTTTTACTGTATTTTTACTTTAATATTTTAATGTATGTATTGTTTTGAGAGAGAGAGAGGTAGAGAGAGCAGGGGAGGGGCAGAGAGAGACAGAATCTGAGGCAGACTCCAGACTCTGAGCTGTCAGCACAGAGTCTGACCGGGTCTCGAACTCACAGACTGCCAGATCATGACCTGAGCTGAAATTGGACGCTTAATCAAATGACGCACCCAGCACCCTTTGACTGTTTTTTTAATGAAAACATCTTAAGACTAATATTGCATCTGTGTGTGTTGGAAGGACAAAGATAAACAGGTAGTAACTTGACAGCATTTATTCCCAGAACTTTCCCTCATATTCAGTGATCATAATCTACTTATAGTTGAGAGGGTAGAGGAAATAAAGAGGATGAGAAGTATAATTTCATTTGGAAAGCTAACTAAACTCCTAGGTAGATATCACTGCAGCAACTGAGCTCCATTGATTTACCCAGTACAGTTGCTTGATTTAATTGAAAGTTGAGTCAAGTTTTAGTAAAGATTTGGTCTTGACCATGTGCAAGATTTGAATGCAGGAATGTCAGGAAAAAGATGGGCAAATAGAAACTTTCATAGCAGTAGTGGCAAAAATTGGTTAGCAGCAGCAAGAAAAAATATAATTATCTGCTCCCTCCCCCCTCTCCAAAAAAAAAGACAAAGAGCACAAGTAGTCACTTAAGGGTCAATATCAAGGAATTGATGTAGACACTAGAATACAATCTATAGGAAGTTCTAGAAGGGCTTGATTAAAAAAAAAATCAGTAACCATGAGTTGAAAATAATGTTTGAATGTATGAAAGCACAAAGAGATTTATATATTCATATGAAAGAAATGCCTCAGTTTTGATGACCAAATTCTAGGAACTAAGACTTTTCCCAGGAAGGAAAAACTGTGGTTAAAAGTACAACTAGTTCACTGGTGTCTTTCCAAGGCCTAGTACCATGCTTAAGACATAGAGGGCACACTGCATATATATTTGGTGAATGAATGAAGAAATGGGATTTTGAGAGTTTTTCAAATCAGAAGATAAAAATGCACTTGTCTAGAAATCAAATAAGACTAATATCATCATACAAGTGTATTTAATTTCATCTTTTATTACAGATTTATTCCTAAAATGTTCATTATGTTTCTACATCTTAAGAAGAATTTAATGAAGCCACTGACATTACACATTATCATCCCTCAGTTTAATGAGCTTTCCTCATGGCTTCCTTATGGGGTGATCTGCCCATCCTGCATTAGCCCAAGAGTTCATGGGTATGGCTATCCCAACATGGCAGGTTCTTCAATTGACACTACTCATAAGCAACAATTTTTAGTCACAGGTTAGATTTTTAAAGAAAATTTCCTTGCTACTCTCTGACCAGCAAATGGTGGCACCAGCCTATTTGATCAGTGTATCTCCATTTGAAGTCAGTTGAAGCAGAGTGAGCTACAAAAATGGCAGACAATCAAGTTAACATTTTTTTTTTTTTATTCAGCCTCTTTTTCTAAGGGGAAAAAATGTCCCAATTGCATGATTTTTTATCATCTGCTGTGTGAATGCTGTTGCTGCCCAAATCAGGCACAAACAACAGCATCTGAGCTATATGATCTGTCTCTTTTAAAATAAAGTCTTAGAGCATACCACTGGTTTTTGACACATTTATTCCATAATATATTAGACACAGTGGAGCTTCAGTCATTATTAAACATCTTACAAATGTCCAATTAGGAATACATCACATATAACATATGACACAGCATGTGTTTTTTTCACACTGCATTAGAATCATTACTAAAGGAACAGAGGAGATGTGGCATGCTGTTTTTATAATACACTGACAATGTGGCAACAAGGACTGCAACAAAAAGGGCCTAAATGTATATGTGCATTATCTTCTATGGACCTTAATGCAAACAAGTTATATTTAAAGCACATTTTTCAATGATCCCTTTCTACTACCTAGTCCCTTCATTCAGATCCTGATGTGTCCCATATATGGCAACTATTTCACACACACACACACACACACACACGCACGCACCCAACACCCAAAAACCTGCCATACCTGTCTTTGAATGATCAAATGAGCATGGATGACAATTATAGAACAATTATGTACCTCTCATAAATGATAGGAATGGCAATTTAAAGAAAAAAAAAGCAGAGTTTAAATGCAGAAATAGAATTAAAACAGGGTACAAAGAATTCAAAATATAATCTTAAAACTAGGTAAGTGCAAAACATGAAGAAAAAAAATAAAGCCAATGGCTTCCCAGACAGTAATTTGCTTTGCTTTCCTCAATTTTTGGTGAAAATTCTTAATATAGTGGAGAATCTTAAGTATGATTCTCCCTGAAGAATGTTGGCCAGCTATTTAATCTAAAACTGGGTATGCTTTTTATTTAGCTGTATGTTTACCTATAGTAAATAGTATTGACTTCTTTGTGTGCCATTCCATGAGTTTTAACACATGCATAGATTCTTATAACCACCACCACAAAGAGGGTTCAGAATAGTTTGAACACCCTGCGGAAGTCCCTCTTGCTGATTTTTTGTGATTATGCTCCCACCCCATCCCCTCATACTCCTAACAAAATGATACAGCTACTTTGGAAACAATCTGGTGGTTGCTCACATTTTAATTTGATCCGTAAATTATTACCGTATTTACAGAATCCTCTAGGATGAAAATGTGACTTTAACATATTGGATATTGATTTACCATAGAGCACACCACAGAAAGAGCGCCAAAAGTCAAAAAGTTAACATTTTTCATGCTGATGAAAACTGGAGTCTATAAAGAAAACCATCCCGCAGGTTATCCACTGTTGACACATACCTATGAGAAAGTGAATGATGAAAAAACTGGAGCTCAGAAGTCCGTGAAATCATCTTCTTTATGTATTCTCTTATAGGGGCTATCTCTCATAACCTGGTGTCTTTAGCTTGAGTTCAATCCACATGTCACCTTACGTGGATATATGATTCCCTCAGCTCTGTGTAATGCTCTTTCCTGATGCACACCAGAGCAATCATTCAGGATGAGTAAACTGGGCATTGATTTGGGAATAATAAACTCCCCTACCCCATGCACACTCTATAGCTGTCCTCTTCGCTCCAGCCACCAATCCAAACTCTTGTATGCTCACCTTTGCTTTTTTATACTTTCTTTTCTGTTTCTTTATTCTCACTGGAGCTTACTGGTCTGTGTACACTTCTCATACAGAGTTGGAAGCTAATTTTTTGAAGTATAAGGATTATACTTGGTCTGTTTCCCTCGCAACTGAAAATTAAGTTTCCAGAAGCTGGTGCATCTAACTTTGGTTACATCACCAGGTTAGAAGAGAATAGAGGAAAACATCATTAAGAGGGTGATGACTACAAAAGATAGCTTCTTCCGTTAGATGAAAGGTTGGACCGCATGACCTCTGAGGTATTTTCCAAGTCTTAATGATCATTCCTGAAATCCATGTAATCCATTCTAGGATATGTTAATTTACTGACTAAATTATGCTGTGCCACCTTCCCACATCACTTGGCCTGTGTAGACTGAACCCTAGTGAGTTTAACAAGCATTTAGCTGCTTGTTAAAATCAAGCTTCTGGAACTTTAATTAATGATTGACTTGTCACTAGTTTTATTTTATTTGAGACTCTGACTTTTCATTTGAGGGCAAATTATGCTCATAATTTGGCAAAACCTCAGCTGTGGTTATCTGACAGCAGCCTGTGAAGTAGCCCAATTTTATGCCGTGTCACACTGACATGGCATTCACTTCTACATGGCTTTGTACACTTAACATCTTAGTATTTCTACTTTTCACTGGATTCTTCCCACTTCATATAAAGTGTAGAGTAATTCGAGGCAGTATAAATTGAGGAAAAAATGCAAAATTTTTAGTTAAATGTATAAATGTAAAGTTGAGAGTAAGGTGAGCACGTGATAGAAATGGAGAAAAGTATTACCATATGGCCTGACTATGATAAAAACTATGTCACATAGGGTCTTTAGACAAGTTGCCATTCAAAGACCTGAGACAACACACACAACCACACACACACACACACACACACACACACACTTTGTACTAAATGAAGATTTGATTAAACCATTTCCTTTAAAACCAAGAAAAAATAAATATATCTGCTATAACTACCTCTATCTGATGTTACCCTCGAAGGACTAATTAGTACCAAAATACAAGAAAAAACATATGAAATTCTCAAAGGAGCAAACACACCTAAATTATTTGAATAGAATATAATGAATACATAGAAAACTAAAAAAAAAAACAACAAAAAAACCCCAAAAGACATCTTCAATAAATTATTGAGTTAGTAATAAGGCTTACAAGCATTGCTAGAATCAAAATTAATACTCTCTAGTTGCTTGCACGTCTACATGACAGCAGCAAGCACTAAGAAAAAAATGTAATTAAAGTATCATTTGTTAAATAAGTTTATTATTTAATAAATTACAAATAAAGTTTAACAAACTATATGCAAGATCATCATGGATATGAGTTTTTTTTTCTTTTTTAGCCTTATGGAAAGATATCAAGAAGAAACTAAATAGGAATAAATGGGCAGTATATTTTCATTCTAAAACACAGAAACTAGATTAGAATTGCTATCATTCTTACCTGGAAAACTGATTTCTAAAATCTACCAATTTAGCAGTAATATATTCAGTCTAAGGAGAAGGAATACATACTCAGACAAAAACATGCAAGTGACTGATAATTCTCCAATGTTTTTTTAAAAATGAAACAAATGGAGAGATAAATCATATTCATGGATCGGAAGATTTAATATTTCAAATAGTTCACCCACATGGATGTATAGATGTACAGAATAAGTGTAATCCCAATCAAAGTCCTAATAGTATCCTGCATGGAGTTTGATATGTTAGTTTTAAAATTTACATGAAAAAGCAATGATAAAGAATAGCTAAATCATGCTCGAAGAATAGAAGGTAGAAAAATTTGTTTTTCTAAATATTAATACAAAGATATGGTAATTAAGACTGTGAGACAGTAATAGAGATAGACAAATATTTCAATAAAACTTTGAGAAAAATAGAAATTCAAAATAGTGTGAAAAGAAGAACTAGTCAATAAATCATAAATTATCCCTATAGAAAATAATGAAATTTCCCAGCACCAATCCCCAAAATCCATTTTCTGTAGAATAGAGTTCTAATAATGAAATCCAAAACTATAAATGAATCGGAATATAAGAGAATGCCTTTCAGATCATAGAATAAGAAATGATTTCTTATGCAAGACACGAAAATATGAACCAAAAGGGAAAATAATATTTTCAGTTATAAGTAAGAATTTCCATTAAGCAACATGTGTCTTAAAGACAACAAAAAAAACGATTCAGGTGTTGGAAGAATTCATTTATAACACATGTAAACTAAAAAACTTATGATCTAGGACAAATAACGTAGTCATAAACAAAAAACAAATAATAAAATTGGAAAAAAGCAAGCTGTATATAAGATAGAAACACAGTGACTATATAAAGTTAATCAATTATATTAGTTACTAGTGAATTGCAAATTAATACCATGAGATATCTTATCATACTTATTATCTTGGCAAAAAAATATTTTTTATTATCTATTATTGAGAGATAGAGAAAGAGCATGAGCATGGGAGGGGCAGAGAGAGGGGGAGACACAGAATCTGAAGGAGGCTCCAGGCTCTGAGCTGTCAGTATAGAGCCTGACATGGGGCTCAAACTCACAAACCGCAAAATCATGACCTGAGCTGAAGTCGGACACTTAACCGACTGAACCACCCAGGCGCCCCATCTTGGCAAAAGATTTAAAAGCCTAAAAATATCAAGTATTTGTGAGTGTATGCAACAATTGAATCAGTGTTCAGCTTAAACTGCAGAGACTTTGGGATACTTTCTATCTACTACTATTGGTTTTATAAATTCCTAACATCACTCTATAAAATTACCAGAAATATCTAGTTAGTATAAGAAGACTTTACCCTACAAGCTTACAATTTTACTTCTTGTATATACTGTTTAAAAACTCATCTTCTCAAAAGACATATTAATGATATTCTTAGCAAAAACTTTAATAATGGGAAAACTGGAAAATCTAAAAGTATATCAATAGAAAAGTGTGGTATTTTCATACAACACTATACTATATCAATACTATATTATATACTATACAATACTATAGTATAGCACTGAAAAAGAATATCCTCTAACTACACACATCACCACAGGCAAATCTTATGGTATAATATTGAATTTAAAGAGAAAATTTGAATTAAATATATAAATATTATCCATTAAGCATGTTTTAAATAAGAATGACTTGTGGGGATGAGCACTGGGTGTTATATGGAAACCAACTTGACAATAAACTATTTGTAAAAAAAAAATTAAAAAAAAAAAAAAGACCAAGAACTCAAATTCTATTAAAAAAAAAGAATGACTGAAAGATGTGTGGGCGTATATGTATGTATGCATGTGTGTATGTACACATACTTTGAAACAAATCTTATAGACGCATTATAGGGATTAAGGAGAGATTTTCCTCTGACATTGTTATAGTTTGATACCCCACCACCTATGTCATGCATGCACACACACACACACACACACACACACATTAATATGGTTAAGGTAAAAGTGTGTAATATTTGTTTATAAAAATCTGTTCTTAGGAAAGATATTGCAATATAAGTACTTTGTACTTTAATATGAAATTTAGTTTCTGCTATCTTTGCGGTATTTATTTTTGAACTTTACTTCTAAATACTTAGTGCTT
Organism: Hyaena hyaena; assembly: GCF_003009895.1. Lineage (NCBI taxonomy): Eukaryota > Metazoa > Chordata > Mammalia > Carnivora > Hyaenidae > Hyaena > Hyaena hyaena. The sequence continues at coordinate 44,259 of NW_024082707.1, forward strand.
TCCAATTTATACTCACGTTTCTCAATTGATCATTACATTTTTCCCTTGAAATGCTAGCATTCTAGAATACAGGAAACTGAAGATCATAAATAGGAAGTGAAAGTAAGAGCAAAGAGCTAGTAGTATGTGGGAGAACAGGAAAATCTCAAATATCACTGAATGACACAATCCCAAACTATGAAACCCAGGCACTAACTTTTCTGGGATATCTATCTAATTATTCATTCATTTTCTATCCACTGGTAAGTTGTAAGGACACCTGAACTTTCAAAGCATGCACAAGTCAAAGCTATTTTATGGTCCTCTTTCAACCTTACAATGACCCTAGAGGCTAATTCTTTCAGATATCATGATTCCCATTTTCCTGGGAAATTGAGCCTGGCTTCAAGGTCCTTGTCCTGTTCAGGCCCAAGCAGGGAGTCCAACATATGCACAGGAACAGCATTTTCCCCAGACTTTCCCATGAGATCAGAGGCACACGTACCATCCTGATCCTGAATGACCAGAAGGATGTCACTCAGTGCCATCTGCATCTTATGCGGCTTCCAGAGGCACAAGAGAGACCCCAATACTGTATATTTTAGTACATCATTTACTGGATTTTCCTGATAGCTTGTATAAATCTCCAACATGTAGCTTAAATTGTCCTGTTTTATACATTTATATAAGTGGAATCATATCTTATGGGCACTGTTTTGTCTTCTTTTGCACAATAGAGATTTAAAGAAAATGTAAATAGAGATTTAAAGAAAAACAAAACCTTGCCTTTACCTCCATTACCTCAGTTTACCATTGACAGTCTGGCGTCAATTCCTCCCTGAAGGTAAAACCATGGGCACCAATACCTCTGACCTTTCATCTCCAATCCTGTGCCCCCAACATCTCCCCAAAAGGAGATTTTTAGTGGTTCCTGGAACCAGTAAGAAACAAAACAAAACAAAACAAAACAAAACAAAACAGCCAAAGGATGTATTTTCTCCAGGCTGGCTGACATGTCCATAGGTATAACCAGAGGTGTAATCTGAAGAAGAGAAGGAGGTATCATGTATACCTGTTCATATACTTCACACTTGTCCCTCCCATTTCAAACGAGGCAACTGAAAAACACTACCATTCAGCGAAGTGCCACACAATGAGCAGCAAAATCAGGGCTAAGTTCCTTTCTCCTCAGTCTCAATCCAGTATATCTTAATACTAATATCTTACTAAAAGTTTTAGGAAGTCCCCTTATTCAAAAAGGTTGGTGCATCCCATTGTTTTCAAAAGAATAGCCAACTCTTTGGGCAGCATGGATGATTGTTTCGAGGACCATCATAAGTGATTGGTTAGGAGACTCCTTTTGAGCTGGAAGGTTGGAGATCAACCTAAATAGTATATTGTCTCCCTAGACTCTAGCACAGTAGAATTTGCTCTCACGAGTGTTCTTTATTTGCAAGTGTTGGACAAGGCAACACTCTCCAGCAGACAGACAGATTAACTCCCAGTGGTAGATACAATTTTCTTAATGATAAAACACTTTGGGGGCTAATTTATACATCATCTGCTTTTGGCACTGAAATCTCTCTAAACATTTCAAAGGGCGTGCTCATACTAACACAACACCTGAAGCAATATTTTGCATATATCTGGTATTCAGTAAAATGATCATTATATTGAATTAAATGCAAGTCCTAGCCATATGAATTGAGAAGGCAAGCAACAGAGATTCATTACGTACTGTTTGAATGTTCGGGCTGATTTTAGAGACCTTTGTAAAAACTGAAGAAGAAAACATTATAACCCTTCCAATTAGTACAAAAAATGAATAATTTATGAAGAATTGTTTTAAGTTGAGTTCTGGAGTGCTTGGCATAGATGATATGCACTACAGGGACATGGCTAAGGAACAGTGTGAATAAGAGATACGACAATGAGAAAGTAGGCTCTGAAGGTGACCTTGATTGAACAATTCAATAGGTGAAAGATGAAGGGGCAGGGAAATCATGAGCAATTGTTCTGAGGTAAGGTTACCCTAAATTATCTTGACCTGTTTCTGCTACCTTTATTGAATATCACCCATTTGCAAGATACTGAAGAATAAAAGAATAAGGACAATTTCAGTCTTTAAGAATCTATCTCCCTTAATAAGGAGATCACAAAAGAAACAATTATTCAAAGTTTTAAAATACAAGATAGGAATAACGGTGTTACTGGCTGTAATTTACAATCACTGAAGGCTTATACATAAAATTAGGTACCTGGGGCTCACCCAGGAGTTTCTTTTTTTTTCTTTTAAAATAGTTTATTGTCAAGTTGGTTTCCATATAACACCCAGTGCCCATCCCCACAAGTGCCCTCCTCCATGCCCATCACCCCCATTCCCCTCTCCCCCACCTCCATCAGTCCTCAGTTTGTTCTCAGGAGTTTCTAATTCAGTGTCACTGAGATTAATCCAGAGTCTAGTTAGAAAGTTGGCTCTAGAAATATCCAGCTACAGTAGGAAAGTAACCTATACTGGGTGGAAGGCATCAAAATGAATGGCAAAAAGAGGGTAGACATATGAAAAGCATGAAGGGAAAATCGATAGGCTGTATGTCTGATAGAAATTCCCCCAAAAAACTCAACGTCGTTAATACAGATCCTAAGATACAGGATAACAATGAAGCAACTGTTAGGCAGTTAAGAAGTAGAACTGATCTCAGAGGGGTGGGGCAATAAGAGATGTACTTCAATATGTTAGAGTCTGAGGAAATGAAGTTTCCAGGGTACTCGTCACATGACTCAACTCCTCAGTTTCACTGTAGACATAGAATTAGAAAGGAAGAGGCAAAGGTTCAGTATGAAACCCGAGAGGAAGAGAATGAGCAAAAAAATTAAGAATTCTTGCTAACGTTGGATGGAGACTCTGAAATAAGTTTATTCCAAGCAGGAATCAATAAAGGCAATCATGTACAATCAGCACTTATGTGGATTTAAGTCATGTGATTCAAATGCTCAAAACAGACTTGAATTAGACCAGATGCCAGCTTTCAGAGCAACAGCCTAGGAGCAAGAATGCTTTACTTCAAGGAGATGTCACTGAGGTGTTACTGACAGACAGAGCATTTTACAGCAAGTGAGGCAGGATTCAGAGTAAATCACATCTGAAGGCAGAAGTGGGCGTAATATAAGCATGGCTTTATAGAGTCCTATATATAAGTGCTTCTACTTAAGTATATGCAGCACGGAAGAGACAAGAAGAAAAATCGCTTGAAGGTTTTCTGTCAGACTGAACTCCTCATGTTCCCATTCATAGGCAATTTACTTTGAACTGAATCTTGAAAAGAACATCTTGACATCTAGCAAAGGGGTTAACCTTTTAGGAAGCTTTTCAATATTTATACCTGAGACCACTTGATAAGTTTTCCCCTTTCGGGATAAATCCTGCGTACGCACCTAGAGGTCTTTTACAACACTGTCCTGTCTCACATCCGTGTGTTGCTTTATAGATTTGCTTCTTTTCATCTTCTTTTCTGTTATTTGGGGAATTTCACCTGGATTTTCCCCTATTCCAAGGATGGGAGATCCAAATTAAGAGATTTTGATTGGAATTTCATTTAATAAACAGATTAGTTTGGGAAAAAATGACATCTTAATGTTGAGTCCTCTGATTCCCACCCCCCTCCCCCCCAAAAAACAGTGTAATTTTCCATTTACATGGGTCTTTTTAAGCTTCCCTCAGAAATGTTAGTTTTAGAAAACTAAAAGTTTTCATTGTACAGCTCCAGGAAACTTTCTGTTGTACTTATCATTCTTTCACATGTAATGCTTTTGTAAATGATACTTTTAATTCCAATTTCTGATTGTGCATTGCTAGTATGCAGAAATACAGTTCATTTTTGCAGAACAATCTTGTGTACTACATATTTTCCAAACTTGCTTATCAGCTTTGTGTAGATCTCACGACATTTTCTAAAGAGGTGATACTGACATCTGCAAATCAAGGTTTTCTTCTTTTTCAATTTGGATTTCAATGGCTAATTATGCTGGCTAAAATCTCAAGTGTTATACTGAATGAAAATAGTAAAAGTGGACATCCTTGCCTTGTTGCTTTTGTTAAATGGAACTCAATGTCTTTCATCAAGTCTGAAATTAGCTGTAACATTCTCATAGTGCCGTCTATCAGGTTGAGGAAACTCCCTTCTACTCATTTGGAAGAATTTGTGTAGAATTTGTTTTATTACTTAATTAAGAGTTTGGTATAATTTACACTAAAGTTTCCTGGGCCTGAATATACTCATATATTTCTTCCTTACTAAGTATTTGTGGTTAATGTTTTACAAGGAATTTGTCCATTTCTCCTAAACTGTAGAGTTTATTGACATAAAATTGTTAGTATTCCTTCTCTCATATCTGATATTAGGAATTTGCTTCCTCTTTTTAATTTTTTTTTTCAGAGAGAGAATGCATGAGCAAGGGAGGGGCAAAAAGAGAGGGAGAGACAGAGGGCAGAGAACAGAGAAAGACAGAGACAGACAGACAGAGAGATTCTTAAGCAGGCTCTACACCCAGCACAGACCCAGAATCAGGGGCTCCATCTCACCACCTGAGATCATTACCTGAGCCAAAATCAAAACTCGGAAGCTTAACCAACTGGGCCACCCAGGTGCCCCATTTCTTCATTTTTAAATGATTTATATGACTAAATATATCATTTTCTTGATCTTCCATAAGAACCAGCTTTTGATTACATTTTCTCTCTCTTTTGTTTTCTATTTCATTGATTTTAGCTCTGATATTTATTATATTTATTACTATCCCTTTTTTAAATCTTTTTTGGCTTTAATTTACTGTTCTGTTTCAAATTCTTCAGATGGAAGTTGAGGTCACTGATTTAAGAACTTACTTATTTTTTTTAACATTTAAGAACTTATTTGTGCATTTTTATTAAAATTTTTATAATGTTTATTTATTTTTTTTGACAGAGACAAAAGGAGATAGTGTGAGCAGGAAAGGGTCAGAGAGAAAGAGAAAGACACAGAATCTGAAGCAAGCTCCAGGCTCTGAGCTGTCAGCACAGAGTCTGACATAGAACTCAAAACACAAAACACAAGACCATGACCTGAGCCAAAGTCACATGCTTTAACCAACTGAACACCCAGGTGCCCCATTTATGCAATTTTTTTAACCAATGCATTTGGTGATCTATGCTTTCCTCTAGGTACTGCTTTAGCTGTATTTTAAAAATTGATATGTTTTCACTCAGTGAAGATACATTATAATTTTGAAATACTTATCTTCTAAATATTTATATTTAGATAAATATCCAGACATTTCTTTCATTAACTTCAGATTTAATTCCATTTTATTCATACATCATAATTTGAATAATTGTGTCCTTTTGAATTTACTCCATCTTTAAATTTATTGAAATTTATCTTATGTCCCAAACATAATCTATTTTGATAAATGTCCTGTGTGTGCTTGGAAAGGATGTCCATTCTGCTTTTGTTGGATGAAGGTTCTATAATCAATTATATTGAAGCAATTGATAGTATTGTTCAAATTGATAGTACTTTTAGAAAGTACTAGTTTTCTATCTAGTGTTCATTCAGTTATTGAGAAACGGGTGCTGAAGTTTTTTATGATAATTGTGAATTTGCTAATTTGTTTATGTCCTTGCAGTTCTATCCATTTTTGTTACATGTACTTTAAGGATCTTTCACGAGGTTAACAAATGTTTATGATTATTGTGTTTTCTTATTGAACTGATCATTTTATTACTGTGAAATAAATCTCTTCATTCCAGGCAATATTTTTATCCATAAATCAAGTTTATCTATCATTACTTTAGTAATCTCATGTTTAAAAAATTCACATTAACAGGTATATCCTTTCCCATCTTTTTACTTATAACCTCTTTGTGTTTTATTTTTGTTTTTTCCCCATTAAATTAGGTTTCTTACAAACAGTATACGGTTGGGTCTTGTTTTTAATCCAATCTGATCAACTATGTTGTTATTAGGGTGTTTAGACCATTTATATTTAATGGTATTATTATTATGTAGTAAGTTCAAATCTATAATTTTGCTCTTGGTTTTCTATTTGTCTCATCTGTCTTGTATTCAATATTTATCCTTTTTATGGATTATTTTGAATTATGTGAGTATTATTTATGATTCTATCTTGCCTTCTTTGCTTATTAGGTATAATTTTTTGTGTTTTTTAAATATTTGCTTTTGGAGCTTTAGATTACAACTTAACTTAATAAAATTTACCTTTAAGGGATATTATTCCACTTCACATAAAATGTCAAAACCTTATAGAAGTATACTTCTATTTATTCTTTTCTGGCCTTTATTGTAGTGTTGTTATGTCTTTTATATTTACATAAGTTATAAACCCACAGTTCATTGTTTTTATTTTTGCTTTAAACATGCAATCATCTTTTCAGGAGTTTTAAACAACAAAAAGAAGACATTAAATAAAGTATAAATGTACACATATGAGTAATATAAACAAATATTAGCCAGTCCAAATATAATCATAATGCTATATATTAAAATCCATTACATTTAACTATAATACTTAGATCATATGCTTGTTGACAGTACAGTAATATGAGATAAAAAGTGCTAACATTCTTGTATTTTTAAGAAAGATCATATTTGTAAGTTTTAGACTCTGACTTAAAGAACTTCTAATTTTTTCATCAGAATACTTGAAGAATATAATTATAGCACATAATTTCCAAAAATTTGGAGCAAAATAATCAACCTTAAAAATACATAGTATCTTTTTATAGTATGTATAGACAATAATATAGAAATTTTAGGATAAATAGAAAACAAAAGTATATACATACATATATAATTTCAATTCAAACTATGAAAAATTTAGTCTATTTGTATTTATTCAAGTGAAATGAAAACGTATTTCTATGCAAAACAGATATTCACAAATTATAAGGGGAAAGAGAAAGTTAAAGGAGGAAAATACAGTGTGTCAATAACAGTATCACACGATATCCATGTATAGACAAAGAGATAAAATGATTCATACCTAATTACATAATGGAAATATCATCAATTCATTAGGGAAAAAATTTGTAAACATCTATGAATATCAGAACTAAGAGTAAAATCATATTAATAGAAGAATGAAAAGAAATTTTGAGAGTCTTCCATTATAACAGGGAATTTTAACACAACATTCTCAGTAATTAATAGATCAATCAGAAAGGATATAGGGTATTTGAACTACACTTTGACAAAATTTATCTAATGGATATATATAGATCAGCACACCCAGCAACCACAGAAAACACAAACACATACTTCTCAAGCATCTATGGAACATTTATAAACATTAACCACATACTTGGCTGTGAAGCAAGTTTCACCAAATTTAGAATGATTGATATAATAAAAATTGTTTTTGTGGCCAAATGCAATTGACTTGGAAATCAATAACAAAAAACTAAACAGAAAAATCACATACATTTAGAAATAAAGAAAAATACCTAGAATAATGCAGAGTTCATAAAAGGAATAATAATGGAGACTGGAAAATGTTTATAGCTTATCCATATCCTAAAATTGTGGGATACAATTACTAATACAAATTAGGACTTGTATGGAAATGTGCAGCCTTAAATGGTTATTTTGAAATGAAGAAGGATCAAAACAGGAACATAAGCATGCATAATAAAGGGGGAAATTCTAAAGAGAGTAGAGAGATGTAAGTTTTAAAAATAGGGGCTCCTGGGTGGCTCAGTTAAAGTGTCCAGCTCTTCGTTTCAGTTCAGGTCATGATCTCGCCGTTCATGAGTACAAGCCCTGCATAAGGCTCAGTGCTGATAGTGTGGAGCCTGCTTGGGATCTTTCTCACATTCTCTCTCTTCTCCTTCTCCACTCACTCTCTCTGTCTCCTTCGAGACATATAAACTTAAAAAAAAGATAAAAATAATAAAAGTGGCCAATTAAATGGAAAACTATGATGTATTAGGGAGGACTCAAAAAGCTAGATACTCGTGTGTGAATGTGTGTGTGTGTTTGTATGTTTTAGAAGATAACAGAATAGACATGTATGATGGCACTGATCAAGAAAAAAGAGCAATAACACAGTAATAATATTATTATAAATAATAACTATAATGAATAATACTCCATCTTTTAAATGATTTGATGTGCTGGTAAGATAAAAAAGTAAATAAGAGAATATAGTGAATAGTTTTATGTTTAGAAACTTGAAGATGGACACATTTTCAGAAAAATAAAACATTAAAACTGACACACACACACACACACACACACACACACACACACACACACACACAAAGTGGGAGGGACACCTGAGTGGCTCAATCAGTTAAGCAGCTAACTCTTGATTTTGGCTCAGGTCATGATCTCACGGTTTGTGAGTTAAAGCACTGCATGGGGCTCTGAGCTGACAGCATGGAGCCTGCTTGGGATTCTCTCTCTCTCTCTGCCCCTATCCAGCTCATTCTCTATCTCTCAAAAAGAAATAAATAAACATAAAAAACTGGAAACTACCATCCTATAACCACTGAAAATAAATCAGCAGAGAAAATCTTCCTATAAAGAAAAGTTACACCAAGATTGCTTACTAACAAAAAAGCTATTTCAGAGTAGGGAGAAACAGGGAAAGAATACAAATGTACAATTTTTATTCTGAAATAATTTTAGATTTACAGAAGATTTATAAAGATACTCCAGGAAATTCCTGTATGTAGTTTACTCAACTCCCACAAATGTTAATAGTTTATGTAACCATGATATATTTATTACACCTAAGAAATTAACATTTGTAAAGTTGTATTAACTAAACCACAGACTTTATTCAGATTGCACCAGTTTATATAGTAAATCCTTTTTCTATTCGACACTCCAATATAGGATAACACATTGCATTTAGTGACTATGTCACTTTAATAACCTCTTGTTTGACAGTTTGTCAGTCTTTCCTTGGTTTTCATGATCTTTACACTTCAGGAGTATCTCTCACATTTAGATTGTATGATGTTTCTCATAGGTTGTGGATATTTAGAGAGAATACAGTGGAGGTAAAATGCCCTCCCCATCTCATCAAAGGGACATGATATCATTCCTGATGTTAAACTTGATCTCTTGACTAAGGTGATCTCTGGTGCTGTGAAATTCTTCACTGTAGAGTTACAGTTTTTCTCCTTCCAAACACCATTCATTTAAAACATGTCACTTAGTCCAGCCAACACAAAGCAGAAGAAAATTAAACTCTACCTCCTAGAGGAAGGAGTATCAAATAACCTGTGGGCATTTGTTTAAGCCACTCCATAAAATAATGAATATGTTTGGGGATTTATTTTCAGGCTATACAATTCTCCTGTTCTTCCTTAAAATTTCACCCATTAATTTACCAGTGGATTTTTCAGGCTGCAATTGTTACTGTGGTCCTCAAATGGTGATGTTTTAGTGTTCTCACTCCTGCAAGGGGTTCTCCAAAAATGATTTGTCCATTCTATGCCCTACATGCCCACGTCCTATTATGTGTGTTTGTGCGTAACTATTTCATTCACACTGCAGGTTATATACAATGCTACTGTTATTGTTTCTCAAATGGTTTCTGCAGTGGCCTTTGGCAACTCATTCGGGTTAGCTCCTGTGTCCTTTTCATATGCCTCCCTCTTCCCTTTACTTTTTTACTTTCAGGCATTACAAGATTCTTCAGGCAATCTATAACTTTCCATAGTCTAGACTTGGAATCAGTCATTTGTCCAGAGAATCCTAGATTTTTTAAAATAGAAGTTATTTAAAAGGAGTGCTAAATGTAATTGCTGCTGCTTCTGTGTCACTGTTTCTGGGGGTGGGAGGTGTAGAAATGCACACACACACACACACATACACACACACACACACACACCAATGTATAGACACTTATTTCTGCTTATTTCAGATTGTCTCTGTATATGTTCATATCTATACATATATGTGTACATATGCACTTATGTATGTGCACACATGCCCGTGCACACCCCTAATATCTCCAACTGAGTCAGCAGATCAGAGCTCATTCTAGTATTCTTCCTTGCTTATTTGTAGCTCCTAACTCTGGCAGTGAGAAAGTTGACCCTCATTAGCTATACTTTAGTTATTTGTTCAACTATCCATGTAAAGTAGTTTAAGGGTTGCTAAGCCCTGCTCCCATACTCCCATGAGAAACAAAGTTAGCAACTAAAATACAATGTTTATGAAGAGATTTTTTTAGCTTTATAGAATTGAGCAAATCATTGTTTTTTCAAAGTTACTTAGGTCAGTTCTCCAGCAACCACTTTCAGTTCCGTTATGCTATACATTTATTATATAGCTCAATCCATCTGTCACAGTCTACATTTCATCCTAGGATCACTGGATAACCTAGATAATTTTTTTTCAATTTTCATAAAGTTCAACCTTTGATATGTACAATCCTATGGATTTTGACAAGTGTTTAGAGTCATATATCTGCCACTACAGTGGTGGATATATTTTTTAGAAACATTTCATCACCTTAAAATGTCTTACACAGTCCTTTTCTTAAAAAGTCAGTCTCCCCTCTGCCAACCACTGGCAACAACTTATCATTTTCTGGTCCTAAAGTTTTGCATTTTTTGAGAATGTCATATAAATTGAATTATGAAATATGGATTCTATGTATTTGTCCTATTTCACCTAACAAAACACATTTAAGATTCATCCATGTTGTTACATAAATCAATAGTTGGTCCTGTTTAATTGCTGAGTTGTATTCAATGTTATGGATGTAACACATTTGTTTAAATTTTAATCTGTTGAAAGACATCTGGATTGTTTCCAGTTATGGGTAATTATAATAATAATAAAGTTATTATATACATTAATATACAGGATTTTGTATGTACATAAGCTTTCAATTCACTTCTGTAAATACCTAGGAATATGATTATTTGGTCACATGATAAGTGTACTTTTAACTACCACACTGTCACAAGCACTTGAGCAAAGGGCTATTGCTCAAGTATTTGGTGTATCTGTATCCTTTTAGAATTATTCTTTAGAATTTTGTTTTTAAATTTATTTTTTAGATTATTTTTTTAGAGGGGTGCCTGGGTGGCTCAGTCAGTTAAGCTTCTGACTTCAGCCCAGGTCATTATCTCGCAGTTCGTGGGTTTGAGCCCTGCATCAGGCTCCGTGCTTGGAGCCTGGAGTCTGCTTCAGATTCTGTGTCTTCCTCTCTCTGCCCCTGCCCCTCCCATGCTCTCTCTTTCTCTCTCTCAGAAATAAGTAAACATTAAAATTTTTTTAAAGAATTATTTTTTAGAATCATTACAATCATTCTAAAAGTGTGGAGTACTATCTCCTTGTGGTTATAAATTGTGTTTCCTTGATAACTAATGATGTTGAGCATCTTTTAATAAATCTCTTTGCCATACGCATATGTTCTTTGGAGAAATGTCTGGTCAGATCTTTTACCCAATTTTTTATTGGATTATTTATATTCTCATTTTTTAATTTCAACAGTTCTTTATATGTTCTTCATATAAGTCCTTTCTTATATGTTTCCTTTAAAAATATATTATGCCAGTCTTTGGCTTGCTTTTTCATTCCCTGTTTAACAATGTCTGCCTAACTTCTCCAAAGAGGACATCCAGATGGCCAACAGACACATGAAACAATGCTCAGCATCTCTCATTATCAGGGAAATGCAGATCAAAACCACACTGAGATACCACCTCACGCTGGTCAGAGTGGCTAAAATGAACAAATCAGGAGACTAGATGATGGCGAGGATGTGGAGAAAGGGGCACCCTCCAACACTGTTGGTGGGAATGTAAACTGGTGCAGCTCCTCTGGAAAACAGTGTGGAGGTTCCTCAAAAAATTAACAATAGAACTCCCCTATGACCCAGCAATAACACTGCTAGGAATTTACTCAAGGGATACAGGAGTGCTGATGCACAGGGGCACATGTACCCCAATGTTCACAGCAGCACTCTCCACAATAGCCAAATCATAGAAAGAGCCTAAGTGTCCATCCACTGACAAATGGATCAAGAAGATGTGGTTTATCTATACAATGGAATACTACATGGAAATGAGAAAGAATGAAATCTGGCCATGTGTAGCAACATGGATGGACCTTGAGGGTGTTATGCTGAGCGAAATAAGTCAGGCAGAGAAGGACAGATACCATATGTTTGCACATATAGGTGGATCAGGAGGAACTTAATGGAGGACCACGGAGGAGAAGAAGGGGAAAAATAGTTGGGGAGAGGGAGGGAGGCAAACCATGAGAGACTCTTGAATGCTGAGAACAAACTGAGGGCTGATGGGGGTGGGGAGAGGGGAAGGGAGGTGATGGGCATGGAGGAGAGCACTTGTTGGGATGAGCCCTGGGTGTTATATGGAAATCAACTTGACAATAAACTATGAAAGAAAAAAAATTAAAGTAAAAATAAAGAAACAATGTCTGTCTAAAGCAACATCTTTAGTTTAGATGTCTTGGTGTCATTACATCTATAAACTCAACCCAAACCCCAGCGCTTACATGTATTCTTCTGTTTTGTCTGGAATTAGTCGTGTTATACAATTTATATTTATGTCTCTGACATGTTGGAATTTTGTGTAAGATACGTGATAAGGTTCCTTTTTTCTGTTGTTAACAATACCATTTCTTGAAAGGACTATATTTTCTTCATTAAAACACTTTTGAACATTTGCCAAAAATGGTTTCTTATAATTTTCCATTGAATTTTGTCTATCTTTTTAATAAAACCAGAATGTCTTAATAATTGTTTCTTGAAATCATATAATGTGGGTCCTCCAACTTTTTTTTCTGAATTAGTTTTGACCAGTTTAGCTATTTCTTTGCCTTTCCACATAAATACACAGAAGAATCTTGATATTATTTAGAGCAAATTGAAGAGAATTAACATCTTCACAATTATCTTCCAATTAATCAACATGATAGAACTCTCCACTTATTTAGATCATTTCAAACTTTTTTCTAGAAAATTGCATCATCTGTGAATATGAAACATTTTTTCCAACTTTATGACTTTTACTTATTTTGATCTTTTACTTCTTATCCTTTATTCTAAAGTTTATTAATTTTGAGAGAGCACACATATGGGTGGAGGAGGAGCAGAGAGAGAAAAAAATCTAACAGGCTACACACTGTCAGCTTAGAGCCTGATGTAGGGCTTGAACCCACAAATTATGAGAGTCCAAATGCTTAACCAACTGAGCTTAAGCCAAAATCAAGGGTCCAACGCTTAACCAACTGAGCCACCCAGATACCCCACTTACTATTCTCTTTTTTGGACTTAGACTGAAAAGAGTTTGTCTCTCATCATTAAGTATGATGTTAGCTAAAGACTTTTGGTAGATTCACTTTATAAGGTACAGAAAGTTCCAACCCATTTCTAATTTGCTGATGGTTTAAATCATAAATGGATACTGAATTTTATTGAAAAATTTTTTGCATCTACTCGGATCATATATGTTCTTTCTTACTTAATCTATTTATATGACAAACCAAATTTATTGCCTTTCAAATGTTGAACAAGCTGTTCATTTTTGGGATGAAACTTGCTGGATTATAATATATTATCCATATTATGATAGATTTTATTTGCAAATATTTTGTTGACAACTTGTGTCAATGTTTAGGATGGACATTGTTCTGTGTTCCTTTTTTTTTTTTGTAAATTACTGGTCTAATTTTAAGAGTAGGCTAATAATAGCCTGAAAATATAAGTTGAGAACTGTTCTCTTACTTCATGTTATCTGGAAGACTATGTGCTAAATAGGTTTTATTACCCCTTCAAATATCTAGAAGAATTTACTATTAAAACTATCCTGGCTTGGAGTTATTTTTTCTGGCAAGTTTTAACTACAAATTAAATTTCTTTAATAAATACAGTACTAATTCTCTAATTCTTTTATACTCATAGTTTATGGCACTCAAGGGACTCATCAACTTAAGTGTTCCAAATCATGGGCATAATGTCACTCATATTTTCTTCTTCTTTTAATGTTTGTGGGGTCAATAGTGATGTCCCCTCTTTCATTCTCATTTTTTTAATGTTTTATTTATTTCTGAGAGAGAGAGAGAGAGAGAGAGAGAGAGAGAGAGCATAGGCAGGGGAGGGTCAGAGAGAGATGTAGATACAGAATCTGAAACAGGCTCCAGGCTCTGAGCTGGCAGTCAGCACAGAGCCTGACGTAGGTCTCGAACCCACAAACCCTGAGATCATGACCTGAGCTGAAGTTGGATGCTTAACAGACTGAGTCACCCAGCCCCCCTTTCATTCTTGATACTGAAAATTTGTACTTGTCTTTTTTTTCCCCTATCTTTATTTATCTTAATCTTAATCTTGATCTTTCCTATCTTTATTATTTTAAAAATATGTTACTAATCTCTTTAAAAATGTTTTGGTCACTTTGCTTTTCTCTATTGTGTTTTTTTTTTTTTCTATTTTATTTATCCTCACTCCAATCATTATTATTTTCTTCCTTCTTCTTAGTTTGGATTTGTTTTGCTTTTCTTTAATTTTTAAGGTAGCAGCTTTGGTTACTGATTTGAGATGTTTACTCTTTTCTAATATAAGCATTTAGTGGTGTAAATATCCTATGGGCACTACTTTAGTTGGATCCCATAAATTTTGATATGTTGTATTTTTTATTTGATTTGAGTAGAAATATTTTTTTTCATTCCCTCCAGTTTTTGACCCATAGATTATTTACAGACTGTTATTAATTTCCAAATATTTGGAAATTATCTAAGTTTATTCAACATTTGTATTTTATTAGTTCAATTCTATTGGGTACAATAACATTTTGAATTATTTATATATATTTTTCATTTGGATTGCTTTCTTTATTTATGTTTATTTATTTTTGAGAGAGACGGAGTGCAAGTGAGAATGGGCAGAGAGAGAGAGGGAAACATAGAATCCAAAGCAGGCTCCAGGCTTTGAGCTGTCAGCACAGAGCCCAACATGGGGCTTGAACCCATGAGCTGTGAGATTATACCTGAGCCAAAGAAGGATGCCTAACCACCTGTACCACCTAGGCATGCCCCTGATTGCTTTCTATTCGCTTGAATTTGTTAAGGTTTGTTTTATGGTGCAAACTATGGTCTTTCCTGGTCAATCTTCCATTTGCAGTCTAGAAGAAAGTGTATTTTTGTTTTGTTTTGTGAGTATTCTATAAAGGTCAATTAGATTAATTATGTGTATAGTTTTGTTCTAGTCTACTATGTCCTTACTGATTTTCTACCTATTGTTCTATGAATTACCAAGAGAAAAGTTTTGAAGCCTCAAACTAAAATTGTGGGTATCTTTATGTCTCTTTACAGATCTGTCTTTTTTTGTTTCATTTAGTTTGAAGCAAAACTGATTATAGATTTATTATATATATTTGGAAAAATTCACCTCACTCTTATTACAGAATATCATACTATACCTCTGATAATCTTCCTTGTTCTGAAGTTTACTTTGTATGAAATAAAAAAAAAAGTTTTAGTGTTTTTACTGTATAGTTATCTCCAGATTTTAAACTATAAATGCTTTAAAATTTAAAGTTGACATCTTGTGTACAGCATATTATTAAATATTTCTTGGGGCGCCTGGGTGGCTTAGTCGGTTAAGCGTCCTACTTTCGCTTGGGTCATGATCTCCCGGTTCGTGGGTTCGAGCCCCGCGACGGGCTCTGTGCTGACTGCCAGCTCAGAGCCTGAAGCCTGTTTCAGTCTGTGACTCCCTCTCTCTCTGACCCTCCCCTGCTCACGCTGTCTCTCTCTCTCCTAGAAATAAATAAAATATTTAAAAAATTCTTAAAAAAAATAAATATTTCTTTTTTATCTAATATGAAATTCTGAATTTGACAAGCGTGTTTAAAATATATTGGAAGGGTTATTGGTGTGGTTGTATTATGACTTACCATTTTTCCTCCTATCTACTTTTAAAGGGTATTATTTGTTTTTCTTAATAATTTCTATGTTTCCTGTGGTTTAATTTTGTTAAAATAATCATTCCATTTTATTTCCTCTATTAGAATATTATTTTCATATCTTATTTTAAAGACTTTCAGTGGTCACACCAGGGTTTTAAATATATATTTTAAAATTATCTGCATCTATGGGTGCCTGGATGGCCCAGTCAGTTAAGCATCTGACTCTTGATCAGACTCATGGTTTGTGAGTTCAAGTCCTGCAGTGGGCTCTGCACTGTTAGCACAGAACCTGTTTAGAATTCTCTCTTCCTCTCTCTCTGCCACTACCCCACTCATGTTTTCTCTCTCTCTCTCATCAAAATAAATAAACTTATTTTTTTGAAATTATCTGAGTCTACTTTCAATCAGTAATTCAGTGCTTCACATGTTTTATAAAAGAACTTAAAACCTTATATTCCCAGTTCCTCCTTCCTAACCCTTATGTTACTCATATGACTTTGAAGAATGCAGTGAATACACAATAAGCTTAATACTTTTTAATTAAATGTTCAGTTCTCATTAGAAGCAATAAAAATAACAAAATGCTTTTACTTTATCTTCTGTGATTACATGTTGACATCTTCATTTCTTTATTTGGATACAAGTTTCTGATACATGACACATTTCTTCCCACTGAAATATGTCAATTAATATTTTTCACAAGGTAGGCCTAATGGCTATGATTCCCTCAGTGCCCTCCCTTCAAGGAACATTTGATACTTTTCTTTTTGTTTTGTTTTTTTTACTTTTGAGGGACATTTTCATTAGGTACAGAATTTGGAGCACAGAAATCACTTATTTATTTCTTTTTGCCTTGCCTTCTTGCTTGCACGGTTTCTGCTGAGAAATCTACTACCCTTGTTTCTCTCTAGGGTACTATTACTTACATCCTTGTTTCTTCTCTGGGTTTTGTTGTTTGCTTTTTGTTTGTTTTTCAATCAAATGTTTCCACCATCATTTCTTCAAATATTTCTTCTGCCCTCTTTTTCTGTTGTTTGAATGGATCCCAATTATGTATAATTTGGGTTGCTTAATATTGTCCCACAGCTCTTGGATGCTCTGTTCTTTCTAAAAATCGCTTATAATTTTTATTACAACTAAATTTTTATAATATCTGTTGATTTATCTTCAAGTTCATTGAATTTTTTTCAACTTTATTTAATATGCCAACAAGCTCATCAGTGGTATCCTTCACGTTTTACTATTTCTTTAATATTTAACATTTTAATATATTTATTATAGTTTCCTTTTTTTTTTTTTTTGAGGAAATCACCTCTCTGAACTGGTAGATTGTGTATTTTTTCCACCAAAGCCTTTAACATAAAAATATTAGCTATTTTAAATTTCCTCTTGGCTCACTCCAAAGTCTGGATCATATCTGAATCTTGTGCTAGTGATTGCTTTGCCCCTTCAGGCTGTTTTTATTTTTAATATGTCTCTTAATTTTTTTGTTGATAAATAGACGTATTGTATAGGACAGTGGATACTGAACTAATGATTTTTAATGCTTGGATATGAACTCTTATTTTCTTCTGCTAGGCCTATTTATGTTAATGTAATCAGGAATTAGGCTGGGTTTTATGTTAGCTGTAACACTGGTTACCCACATTCACCAGAGACTTCAAATTCTCCAATACCTCATTTATATGGTGTGGGCTAAAATTTCTGTTTTTTTTTTCTTCATGTTTAATCATATTTGTCTTAGATTATTCCTTTTTTCCTTTAGGTCTTCCCTTTTCACTGTTCCCCATAGAGTTTCTTTTTCTTGCAGCTCTCCCAGTTGAATTTTTTTATTATCTTTCACTCAACACTTACTAGCACTTTTATTTATAGAATTCTGACTTGGTTTTCTTTCTTCATCACATTGTTACAGTATTTTTATTTCTAACCATTTTTCCAACAGTTCTCTATTATTGAAATTATAGTATTCTCATTTTCTATTGGGTAAATTATAATTTCAATATCTGAGATCTTCGAATATCTTATTCTGATGTCTGTTTTTGCTGCTGACTTGCACTTATGATGTTATCTTTTCTGATTTTCTTTCCTATTGTCATTCCATAATTTTAAAAAATGTTTTTTTTTTTTTAATTTTGAGAGAGATAGAGTGTGACAGCAGGGGAAGAGCAGAGAGGGAGGGAGGAAGAGAGAGAGAGAGAGAGAGAGAGAGAGAGAGAGAATCCCAAGAAGGTTCCATGCTGACAGCCTGGAACACCATGTGGGGCTTGATCTCAAGAACCAAATCATGAAATCATGACCTGAGCTGAAATCAAGAGCTGGGCACTTAACTAAGGGCACCACCCAGGATACTGCCATTTCATATTAATTTGAGCTTTCTTTGTGGGAATTCCTTAGGACCTTGGTTGATACTTTGTTCCTCTAGATAAGAATATTTTTTATTCTTTAGAAACCTGGAGTCTTGGGGTGCCTGGGTGGCTCAGTCAGTTAAGCGTCTGACTTCAGCTCAGGTCATGATCTCATGGTTGGTGGGTTTGAGCCCCGTATATAGCTCTGTGTTGACAGCTAGCTCAGAGCCTGGAGCCTGCTTCAGATTCTGTGTCTCCCTCTCTCTCTGACCCTTCCCTGCTCATGCTGTCCCTCTCTCTCTCTCAGAAATAAATAAAACATTAAAAAAAAAAAAACTATAGAAACCTGGAGTCTCTATCAAAACAGAACCTTTTTATATTCTTAGCCCGAATTTTTATCTGTTGTTTATTTTACAGATACAAAGGTGCTTTTGCATTTCGACTGAAAACTTGCAAAAAGATTAGATTTTAATTAATAATTCTCTTAAAAGCAACTCCTAACTCAATGATAATTTCAGACTGGCAATTTTCTTTTCCTGAAACAATCATATAAATTAACAGTTTTGTAGTTTTTGGTACTGTGTTTACAATTTTATACATCTTTTGTTTGTTTTTCTAATGCTTTTATAAATTTGTTGACTTCAAGTATGATGTAGAATAGAAATAATTCTTGCCTTGTTCCTGAATTTAATAAGAACATTTTTAAAGTCTTACATAAGTAAAACTTTAATGTTTATAATATTTTGTCTTCTTTCAGGGAAATACTTTCTACCTGACTTGAAAGATCTATTCCATTTCTACTTTACTGAGGCTTTTTATTAAGTAAATTTTTAAATTTGTGTTACTGGATTGTTTACCTTTCCATTTCTGATAACAGTAATATTAAAGTTCAAAATAAGAAATGTGGATTTTCCTAATTTTAAATCTCTGAAATATTTTGTATAAGACAGCAATTATTTGTTCCTTCAAGGCTGGTAAAATTTGCTTTTAAAATTATCTAAGCTTTTTGTTTTGAAGACAAAATATCTAGATTGTATGCAAAATATCTCTAAAAGCTTTTATTTTATTCAATTTTACACCTTTTAGTAGTTTTTATTTGGGGAGAAAACATTATTTCATCTAAGTTGTTACACAAAGTGATTAAAAATTTATCTTCTGTATATCATCAGTTGTGTCCATTTTAATATTTAAAATTATATTCACGATTTTTGTATGATTTTTCTTAGTCTTGACAGAGGTGTTTTTATATATTATTCTTTTTTCAAAAAAGAATTTTTACAAAACAAACTTTGTATTTTAGACCAATTTTAGGTTTACAGAACAATTAAGCAGAAAGTACAAAGTGCTCTCCCTCTCCCACCATACAGTCTCCCCTGTTATTACCATTTTGTAGTAATATGGTATATTTGTTATAATTGATGAAAAGATCAAGATATATATTATTATTACCTAAAGTCCATTAGGTTCATTCTTTTGCTGTATAATATTATGGGTTTTAACCAATATTTAATGCTGTATATATGACAATGAATATGTAATATGTCAATATATATGACACTATAATGTCATATCCATCATCACAGTATCATAGAGAAAAATTTCACTGACCCCCCAAATCCCTCATCCTCTACTTGTTCATCTCTCCTTCCCTCCCTCAAATCACTGGCAGTGATAATCTTTTTTACTCTACTCTGTAAATGTCAAACATGACTCCTCAATGTCATATAGCTGGAAGCATGCAATATGTAGTCTTTTCTAGCTGATTTTTTAAACTTAATAATATTTGTTTAAGATTTCTTCATTTTTTTGTAGCTTGACAGTTCTTTTTTTAATCATAGAATAATATTTATTGTAACCTTATTGTTTTCAATTTTTCCCAATTATGAATAAAGCTACTATGAAAATTCATGTGCAGATCTTTATGTGGACATATTTTCAACTTGTTTAGGTAAATATAAGGAAGTGCACCTGCTTGGTCCTATGGTAAGACTATGCTTATCTTTGTTGGAAACCACCAAACTGTATTCCACAGTAGGTGCACCATTTTGCATTCCCACCAGCAATTAAAGAGATTCCTAGCCAGCATTTGGTGTTGTCAGTGTTATGGATTTTAGCCATTCTAGTAGATTGTAATCATATCTCATTGTTTTAATTTGCAGTTCCCTGGTGACATAAGATGTTGAGCATCTCTTTCATATGATTGCTTGTCAAGACAAAATTTTTAGTTTTGATGGGGCACCTGGGTGCTCAGTTGGTTGAGTGTCCAACTTCGGCTCAGGTCATGACCTCACCATTCGTGGGATCTGGAGCCAGTTGGGCTCTGTGCTGACAGGCAGCTCAGAGCCTGGAGCCTGTTTTGGATTCTGTATCTCCCTCTCTCTCTGACCCTCCTCTGCTCATGCTGTCTCTCTCTCTCTCAGAAATAAATAAAACATTAAAAAATTTTAAGAAAAGAAATTTTAGTTTTCCTTATTGTTACTATTTTCCTGTATTTCATTTTGAATGGTTTTTATAATTTAATTGATGTTTTGATCTTTGGGTTTTTTGTATTTATTTCAACTATGCCCTTTCCCTTCCTTGGATTCTGGAGTTGGATTCTTAACTCATTTACTTCATAATTTATTTATTTAGTGGTGGAATATATTTTAATATCCAATAGTTTTATTGTGAGACTTTGACTATGCTTTTAACAAATTTGATGAAGGGGAGCCAGAGGAGTCATTCTAGATATACTAGGTAGAGACACATGAGGAATTCTACGATTCCATGAGTATCGTGGTAGGTGTTAGATGTATCTATTACTCAGCAGAGAGAACCAAATAGATAGTTGTAGTAAAGTCAAGCACAAAATGAGACAAAGGTCTTAGCTAAATATCTGACACCACCATAAAACTCTGATCAGAGAGCAGAAATATAAAAAGATAAGTCATGCAAAAAAAATTCACAGAGAATATTGCATATGCCCATAAAATAGAACATTTATTTTTTTACTACAAATAAGATCTTAACTCATTGTCATGTTGTTATTGGTCTATATAGTGAATTATGCCTCATCCAAGGGATCTGTTATTAATATTTAAAGCTAAGAGAACAAAATGTATTAGACCGAACAGAAAAAAGTTAGGGGAAGCATGATGGTTGTTTTTCAAAAAATATTAAATAAGAACATCAAATGAGAAGAAGAACCAAGTCATAGAGAAAGTCATAGAGAAGTCATAGAGAAAAAGATTAAAGAATTGGAGGGTTTTACCTCCTACACTGTTGGTGGGAATGTAAACTGGTACAGCCCCTCTGGAAAACAGTGTGGAGGTTCCTCAGGAAACTAACAATAGAACTCCCTTATGACCCAGCAATAGCACTGCTAGGAATTTACCCAAGGGATACAGAAATGCTGAGGCATAGG